>NW_008705371.1:138621-278676 GCF_000326865.2 Helobdella robusta | reverse complement strand
TAATAACGATACGATATTTTTAGAGTCTTTATTAAACCAAAGTCATTCAATTGGAAAAAATTAAATAAGTTTTAATATTTTATAATACTTTATTTTTTTACAATGTGCACTTTTACCATTTCCACACATTGAAATAATGGTACGAGACGAAAATTATGTCTTTCATTTTTTATTTCGATATGATAGACTTTCCTAAAAATGTCTTGTTTAAATAACGATAGGAGATCTCTGGTATTGTTATTAAAGGATACGAGATTTTTCGTATCGTTTTATAACGATACGAGATATTTTTTACCGTTATTATTTTTAAATCTCTGTCGATTGGTAACGAAAATAACGGTTCGAGACGCAGGTGCATAGTATAAGATTCTATATATTATTTTGTTGACATCATAATACAATTTAAAAATTGTACAGTATATTATATATTATCGAATATTTTAAAATTCTGTTACACTTTGATTTATAAATTAATTTTAATGAACTCGGTGAATTAAACAGGAACTGCAAAGAAGTATTGGACTTAATTATGGAAGTTTTTGGTCCTTGTTATTATCTCGCAAACAACCTAAGTGCACCACAGTTTTGAAGTTTCCTGTATTTGTTGTGTTACAACGTCATTCCTGCCTTTGCTTGTAGTATAGTTTATAATTTGATTAACACAAAATGGCAATACCAGAATAGAATACCGTGATTGTACTTTTTGGACTTTTTTAAATTTTAGATATTTTTCAGATTATGTTTTGAAACGGAATAAAATTAAAAAAAATACTTTTAAAATTATTCTGCATGTTTAAACTCTAGTGTTACTTTCGAAAGAAATGTTCATGTTTTAATTCTCGTGTTTTAATTCGCGGCACTCTTTTCTTTTTTTAAACGAGTTATTTGCTACAAATTTTTGTACCATATCCCCGTTTTTTGTTGGCTTCTCTAAAAAGAATTACATTTATACTAATATAAATTGTTTTAATTTCACACGTAGTGGTAGTTGATGACTCAACTTCCTTCATTGTTTTTTGGCCCAAGGTGACATAAAAATTACATCTCAAAACGGACCGGATTAGCGTCGATCCAGATGTTTATGTTTCGGCATTAAATACCGTCAGTGAAACAGCACGTTCAATCCAGGACATTGCTCGTCAATAGTTTTATTTTTCTGATGCTGCGTCACATCAGAATTTGTCAAATGGAGGCATTTGTCCATTGTTAACAGCTCAACGTAATCGACAAATTTTTAATGTTATTTTGGAACAGGAAATAGCGAAAGAGTAGTCCTGTTATTTCAAATCAGTTAAACCTGAAAACGAGAAAACGACGAAACCAAGTATTCATTTGTCATAACTATGGCGTGATGGCTCAATGGTTAAAGGCGCCTGGTCTTGCTATTGCATTGACTGGGTTCGAATACAAAGAGATCCCCGCCTATCATATGCAATGTGTATGATACGTGGTTTGCACGCGTATTCATATACGCTGTGTGTGTTGTTGAAACCTGAAGCAAACGCAAAAGAGAGAGAAACCTTTAACCTTTATGGTGAATATTTAATAACTTTCTTTTTCGTTGTAATGATATTTGATGCTAATAACATTCAACTCCAACCTGTGTATCAATCAACTTCGATATTGGGGTTTGTTTATGACATTTGTTTGTTACATTTTGAAACCGCAATTTTTTTTAACGTTAAATAAAAAAAGTTATAAATGTTTTAGTAAGTGAGTAATTAAGTCATACCACACACACAAACACATTTATATAAAAAAATGGATATATAGGTACATATATAATATATATATATACAAAGATATATTAAACAACAATGCATACTTTTTTATAAACTTTTTATTTCAAATAAAAACGTTAAAAATTTATTTCGTGCACTTTAGAGAATAAATGATATTTCTCTTAAAGTTCATCATTCCACGTTCATTTAGGTGGATGCCGTCAGGTCCTATATTATTACCTCCTCCCACTCTGTCAAGCCTCCAGAAATGAACAATGTTAGACTGGAATTGTTTCAATGAAACATTTAGTTTATCAACTTTCCATTTCTGAACGTCTTTTCTATAAACCAGGCTTAATATGATTATTCGGCGCGGTCTGATTTTGTTCTCTAACAGTCTGAGTAAGGATTCATATCTCGCGGCCACGAGTTCCGGGGTTTCAGTCGTCAAATCATTGCCTGGTATTTAATTTTAATGACTAAAAATTAAACAAAACTGTTATTATATTAAAAGAATAATGAACCAACATTAAACTATTTATTAAACAAATGAATCAACCTCCGATGTAAAGGATTATTGTTTCAATAGGAATGGCATGCTTCTGGAAGAAGTTAATCAATCCTCCGATCCTCCCACCAGGCTTTCCTTTTAATATGAAACGTTTATTACCGTGGGTAATAACGTCATTTTTCATTTTTTAAAAAAAATTCCATTCTACGCACATAACTGTCGCCAAACAACGAAATAGACATTGCTCGAACAGTTTTATAAATTTAACCTTGACAGCAAGTAACAAAATGCGAAACTTGTTTTAAAAAAATATATTTTGATTTTGCCTCTTTGGACAGTTCTTTTGAATAAAAACGGAGAACGAACAAGCAATAGCAAAGTTGAAAATTGTTTTAGGTTTATTAAACACCAATTGCTAAATGGATCGACAAATTTAAAAATAGGTCGTTTTGCGGAATTCTACTGCAAATACCCGCTTCTCGTAAAAGAAAAATAAAAACAGTGGTAAAAGAATGTGAGAAAAATTATTGGGGAATACAAAACCTTTCAAAAGTTATTTCAACAGCATAGTTACCGTTAAAATACCCACAATAATTTGCAACAATGATCAAAGTGCAAATGGCCACAGCAACATCTGTATAACAAATTCCAACATTCCGAGCAACAAATGCTATTACGAGCAAATAGTCAGTAGAAATTGTTACGTTGCCAAAAAAGGAAATGATAGGTTGTTGCTTTCGGATTTTCAGACTGTTATTGGAGAAAAATGGGTAAGTAGCGTTCTTTTAGATTATTTGTCTCACTGGTTTACAAATTCAATCTATATACCTTGTGACTTGTCCACTACTGTAATGTTTAAAAATTTTACTTGTTCTAGCCCCATCTTCCAATATTCTTTTAATGCTAATTACATATTTTTCTCACTCGTCGTCAACAACAATCATTACTGTTTAATAACTGTAGATAATCTAAACAAAATATTTTTCTACAACCCTCTTGGATCATCTATTTTGCAAATCAAACAATTTGAAAAAAGATTTAAACGTATGTCCCAAAGAATTAACAAACAATCATGGGAAAATTTCGACTTTGAAGCGCATTATGAACTGCCAAAGCAGATAGATGGCCACAACTGTGGAATTTTTATCTACATGGTCGTTAAATACACGTTAGATAAAAGCAAACCAATTGGAAACGAATTTGATCCAATAAGATGTAGATTAAAAATATTTGATGATGTGATTGCTAATTCCGATAACATGATAAATGAATGTTTATTTTGTTGTAATGAAAGCGCTGATGAGTTGTGTATATATATTGCCATAATGTGTATATATATTTATTTATTATTGATTTAATGTCTGAGTAAATCATTGCTGTATTTAGTATGGGTTCATTGTGGGCTGTTAAAGCTAATTGATCGGCCTTTTCATTGACAAGAATACCTATGTGACTTGGTATCCAGATTATTTTAATATAGCAGTTATTTTGTACAATGTTATGAATGTGATAATAATTGAAAAAATTTATTTTTATTTTTATGATTCTGCGTCAAATCAAAATTAGTCAAATGGAGGCATAAGTCCATTGTTAAAAGCTCAGCGTAATCGACAAATTTTTACTGTTAATTTGGAACAAGAAATAGCGAAAGGTATAGGCAGAGAAGAGTTACTTAAGGTGTTTTTATAACTAAAAATTGTACGAAGCCACAAAAATAAATGTTACGATAACTATATCTGTTAGCAATATTGATACCTGTAGCGTGCAATTACCAATTCATACACATAACATTATGATTTTCAGCACACACCACACACACACACACATATATATAGATATCATAATCCGTGGGCAAGTAATACTTGGTAAATATATATATATTTATTTATTCATTCGCTTGGGTTTGCACTTTTTTGGTGCTATACGTTTTTTTTTATTATTATAACGTATTATTATATTTTTTTGTGTTTTCATACATTGAAATTAAAGCTAAAACTTATATTTTATAAATATGCTATATTAATTTGTCTGTCGCAAAAACACTACAGTTTATTATATTTTACCTCGTATATATAGTTAAAATTTATACGCTTGTCAATCTGTACTATTCACATTATAGTCATCTTCATGGTCATCACAAAATTTTTTCCAATTTAAAATGTTTAAATTTCACTTTTTGCTGCAACTGCATTAGAATTTGTTAATTTTTAGCTAAAATAAAAAACATATTTTGTTTTTTTTTTGAATTAAAATGTTCACGCGTTAAAGAACTATAGTTCAATTACTGGGCAATGCATATTATTCTTTATACGAAATAACATTTTTATTAAATTACAGTCTAGTTTGAATGAACAGGGTTGGTTTGGGCAAGCTTGCAGGAGCCTATAACAGAGAAATAATTTCACCAATCGAAAATGTAAAAAACTAGTGATATCAATAAAAAATTGAAATTCACAGATTGACTTATTCTGGAAGAATAAATGCTTTTTAGGGTTAACTGAAAATGGTCCCAAAGGCAACGATGAATCTTTACAAAACCTAAAGAGCATAATAACAAGTAACTACAATGCTTTAGAAAGAAAAGAGGTTAGTTGCATGATGTAAACCAACTGCACGGTGCATCTATTAAGTAGTGCAGTTGAAGAAGAGGTGTACCAAGGTTACCGTTGACGCAAATATAGAAATGTATGGGTAACGCGTACAGACCAATATTTGGGGATGTGCACGAAACGGGAGATAGCTTTGTTATATATGTTATTTTTAGGAATAAAATTGTCTATTAGAATATGCAAATATTTTCCAGATGCACACAT
This sequence comes from Helobdella robusta, assembly GCF_000326865.2. Taxonomy (NCBI): domain Eukaryota; kingdom Metazoa; phylum Annelida; class Clitellata; order Rhynchobdellida; family Glossiphoniidae; genus Helobdella; species Helobdella robusta. The sequence continues at coordinate 273,631 of NW_008705371.1, read as the reverse complement.
AAATGGATTTTTGGTGATTTTTTAACTTTCTCGTTACCGATGACGCAAATTTAGAAAAGTATGGTTAACGCGTTCAATCGAATTTTTGAGAATGTGCACAAAACGGGAGATAGTTTTGTTATATATGATATTTTTGGGAATAAAATTGTCTATTAGAATATGCAAATATTTTCCAGATGCACACATAAATGGATTTTTGGCGATTTTTTAACTTTCTCGTTACCGATGACGCAAATTTGGAAAAGTAGGGTTAACGCGTTCAATCGAATTTTTGAGAATGTGCAAAAAACGGGAGATAGTTTTGTTATATATGGTATTTTTATAAATAAAATTGTCTTATCAAAAAATGCAAATATATTTCAGATGCATACATAAATAAATTTTTGGCGATTTTTTTACTTTCTCCTTATCGTTGGTATCTTAATACATAGCGATTTTATGATGAAGTTTTTTTTATTGTTTTATGCAATTTTTAATCTGAATAAAGTTAAAATGTTATAAATAACAAAATAACAAATAAAAAACAATAATAAATCTTTTTTCATTTCATTAAACCTTTAAACATTTATTATTTAATCGGTTTTTTCATAATCCGCCTTTTACATATGCTTAATCGTCGCTGAGTTAAAACCGTCGCGAACATTACCTTCGTCGTTGTCATAGCGAGAGATTTTAAACAATTTAAAAGTTTATTGTTGCGTTAATTTGAATTTGCTAGAAATAAACGACTCAGCATTTGAAAAATTAAAAGTTGAACTATGTGATGCTCCTTTGCTAGCATATCCAGTTCGTGGCAAGACGTTTGTGTTAGATACTGATGCAAGTAACAACGGAATCGGAGCCGTTTTGTCACAGCATATAGACGGAGAAGAAAAGGTGCTAGCGTATTATAGCAGAGGATTCATAAAGCCCGAACGAAACTATTGTGTGACCAAGAAGGAGTTACTAGCAATAGTCAATGCAACAAAACACTTCCACAAGTACCTTTATGAACAGAAATTTCTTCTCCGCACTGATCACTCAGCGTTAAGATGGCTCCTCAACTTCAAGGATCTTGAAGGACAGATGGCCCGATGGTTGGAGCGTTTACAAATGTACGACTTCGAGATCGTGCACCGCAAAGGAGCAACTCATAGTAATGCTGATGCTCTCTCACGTTGACCATGTTTACCAGGATGCAAATATTGCTGTCGTCACGAGGAGAAGATACAATCGGAAGACATAAGAGCAACAACAATATCAGCGGATGACGGTTGAACACCGACGGATCTTGCTGATGCACAGTTTGCGGATGAGGACCTGCAACATTTTATCACATGGAAGAAGGAGGGCAAGCGACCGGACTGGCAAAGCATCTCAGAATATAGTGCCGTGTTAAAGGGTTATTGGGCTCAGTGGGACTCATTGTATTTGGAAGGGGATTTGCTGAAACGAAAATGGGAATCAGCTGATGGATCAAAACACCGCATGCAAGTTGTAGTACCAAGAAGTAGAACGACCGAAATTCTTGATGAAATGCATGGCGGCCCTTCTGGGGGACATTTAGGAGTGAACAAGACCCTTGACAAAATACGAGAAGAATTCTACTGGCTTCACGTTAGAGAAGATGTAGAGAGCTGGTGTCGAAAATGTAACACATGCGCTTCAGTTAAAGGACCCAAAAGAAGGCTAAAAGGAGCAATGCAAATCTACAATGTTGGTGTCCCCTTTGAACGGATTGCTATAGATATTGCTGGACCCTTTCCGGTATCAGATTATGGAAACCGTTACATTCTGGTTGTAGCGGACTATTTCAGCAAATGGCCTGAGGTGTTTCCAATACCCAACCAAGAAGCATGTACCGTCGCTGAGGAAATTGTACTCAATTGGATTAGTCGATATGGTGTCCCATTGGAACTCCACTCAGATCAAGGTCGAAATTTTGAGTCACAACTGTTTGGTGAAATGTACAAGCTGCTGGGTATAAACAAAACTCGAACGACACCTCTTCACCTACAGTCTGACGGTATGGTGGAACGATTTAACCAAACCCTGATTGAACATCTGGCTAAAGTAGTCGACGAAAATCAACGGGATTGGGATCGTCATATACCATTGTTTCTTATAGCATACCGGAGTGCTATCCACACAACTACTGGAGAAACGCCATCAAAAGTTCTGTTTGGGACTACCTTAAGAACTCCAGCTGATGTGAAATATGGCGTACCACCTGAACCACACCAACCATTAACAGAATACGTGGATAATCTTCGACAGCGATTAAACCATATCCACCGTTACGTACGCCTTAAAATTATGAAAAACACGGAGGTGGCCAAAACCAGATACGACATGAAAGGAAGCAGTGGCGGTTTTGCTGTCGACGAGTTAGTTTGGCTGTACAACCCACAGCGAAAGAAAGGACGTTCTCCAAAGCTCCAGCGAGGGTGGGAAGGACCTTATCAAGTCATCACCCGCTTAAATGACGTCGTCTACCGTATTCAGGAATATCGGAAGCCGAGAGCAAGAATGAAGATCGTTCATTTGGATAGACTGGCTCCGTACCATGCGGAGACCGGAACGAAAGCTGTTCGGGACGGACAGAACTAAGAAGGGGGTAATGTTATAACCGTGCTACCGAACGCACTAGATTCTAGCGTATGCTAGAATGTTCTAGTGACTGGAGCATTCCAGACTAGAGTATGCTAAAATCGGATCATCTAGAAGAACCTAGAAACGACGCTTGCGAAGAGTATATAAGCGCACGTCGCAAGAAGATTCGTGATTAGTGAAATCCGTGATTTTGTGATTTCGTGAATAGCGATTCGGTGAATTATTTAAAGCGATGTTTGATTTGTTTGTTGAAGTTGTCATAGCGATAGATTTTAAACAATTTAAAAGTTTATTGTTGCGTTAATTTGAATTTGCTAGAAATAAACGATTAGTTGATTTCTTCTGTAAATAAAGTTTAATAACTAATAACTGTTTGGAGTATTTTATTCAATCGAAGATTTGAACCCGTCGCATCGTAAATCGGTAACGACAGCGAGTATTATAACAATACGTTCACAAAAATAAATCATTACCAACCAAATAATTATAAGTGCAACACACACATACATATATTTATAAAACAAATATTAAAATAAAGGCATTAAATCAATCGTTCATATACCCATTCGTTACTGCCAAAAAATACCATACACAAAGGGGAAATTTGGATATTTGGAGAGTCAATCACGGATTGTGGGAGTCTATTCCAGTCTGCGACAACTCTGTTGCTGAAAAAATATTTGCTGACATCTTTATGAGACAGACCTGTAGATATCTTCATTTGATGCCCTCTTGTTCTTTCGTCACAACTGCGCAACAGAATTGAAAGATCAGCATCAGGATCGGTCACCAACATTTCATATAAAAAAAAATTAAGTCAGCTCTACTCCTTCGATATTTCGAAGAGTGCAAGTTCAATTTTTTAAATAATTTGTCACTATACTCTTAACCAAAACAAGAACGGATAGATCTAGTGGCTTTTTTTGAATCTTTTCAATCATGTTGATGAGATCCATGTGATATAGGTTCCAAACCTGAACTGCATACTCTAGATGTGAAACGCCTTGCTTCAGAACGGAGTTCTCCTATCGCTTAGGGCCGACTGACCCATGTTCAACTGCAGTTCACCCTTCTTCACTTCAGTCTTCAAAGTTCTCGTATGAATACTTGCTACTACCACCAAGATCTGCACCCGGGCTCGCGTCCAAAGCTTCCGTGCTACCGCCGCGGCCTGTCTACTCGTCGCCACATGGTTTTCGCTACCTTGCCTGTTGCGGCGAGGGCCCGGTATAGGCCCGATGCTAAAGCGCCATTCATTTTCAGGGCCATTTGCCTCACTATTCTTTAAAATGACTTAAAGAAACAAACAATTCGGGCTGATACGCAGTAAAATTTGAATGAAACAAAGAATAAAAGGTCATTCATTTTGTTTATGCGACGTCAGTGTTTTTGAAAACCTTTTGAAAAAAGGGTTTACAAACAAATTGTTAGTTGTTTTTTGTTCGTGCATCTCTGGTAAATTGTAATTTGCAAAATTTCTCGTTTAAAGAATATTTTTGTAAATAAATTAAATATAAAAAATTTTTTGTTTAAGCAAATTATGTTTTGAAGTTTTGGTAGGAATTTTGATATGAACCAGAGCAAGGTACCGGAATGTAATTGGATGCAAAAATGTAAATGAGTTAATTTAAACTATTTTGTGTTAACAGTTTTTTTTTACAAATTTCAATAAATAAATAAAATATGTAACATGAAATAAAAATCCCAAATGATGAACGACGAACAATGTGACGAACAACTTTCCGTGCCACAGTTCAGTCAACGACCACCCCCTGGCACGAACTCTCCGATTACTCCTATGCAGCCATCTTCTTCTTCGTACTTACCATTGCCCTTGTCCTCACTTTTCTCATCATTTACTCCCTTGTTAGGTCCAAACTGCTTAAAAAACCTAAACATTTAGGTAAGATTTCTAATAGATTGTTTGATTCATGTTAAATCAATTACTAAAATTTTAATTTTTGATCGTTTTAATTTTAATTACCAAAATAATGAATAATTACTTAGAGGTTCATTTTATTTATTATAGAACGTAAAGAGGTGCAGTTAGTTTAACTGCAAACAACGATTAACAGCCAGACCTTGGAGTCAGGAGGACTAATAAATTTGCTATCCATAGCGAACCTTCTTGTCCTTTTTTGTTGTTGGTACCTCTGAGAAATATTGAAGAGAGACTTGAATGACTATATAAATATATGTATTTATGTTTTTATTTTCAAAATTGCAATCGGTATGTGGTCCTATGAAACACTAACCCTCGAGTTAGTCATCTTACAGCATTTTGGAAGCGAGAACAACGTCACACATTTATTTCTCAATAAATCTCCACTTGTTAGCCATCTCGGTTAAGATTAAGTGCTATAGTTCATTTCCCATATTCCGGTTCCGTTGAGTTAAATTTTAATAAAACAATTAAAGCGGCAGTTTCAAAGCCAACGGGATGAACACATTGATGGGTTTAAACGTGATTGTTGTTAGTGTTTATTTCTGTAACGACAGCCTACCAATGAGCGAAACCAGCACACGTGAAATTTCTTTTTTATTATTGCAGAATATTGCGTCTTCAAAAATTTATTTTAAAAAATGTTTGTAAGATTGTTGGAAATTTTTGTTGAGGATTTAACACAAAATTTTTTGAACTATTGTTTCATTTTTAATTTTATTCGTTTATTAATGATTCGGCAGCAACTTTTTATATGCACTTCTTCATTGAGAAGCCCGGTGCTATCAAAGCAATCTTTCATTGATGAATGTTACCGTTGAATAATAATAATAATAATTTTAAATTATTGCGATCTATCTTGTGGCCGTTCAGTTGGTGTGTCGAAAGGATAATTAAGATTTCTCATTCAATTAACAACAACATGACGTAACTATCGTCGGTGCAAAACTAAAAATATGATTGAAACTGTGCTGCATTAAAATTTTAAAATTTATCCAACGATTAGTTCAATTCAATGAACTCCCCGACTGCACCATATCCCAGCGCAGCTGGTCTGAACAACTGAACATTTGTACACTCACACGAAATGTTTACAAACCAACAACACTTGCAATATATCATTATTTAGTGGATGCTTCTGTGGAGGCAACGAATTCTTTCGTATTATTCACTAAAAGTAACAACGTTACATTTCAATGAATTTAAAAACTATGTATTTGTATGAGGAAAACATGGTATTTGTAGGAAAACATGGTATTTGTATGTGAAGATTGTATTTGTATGAAAAGTTAGTTGGTGTTTGTGTGAAAACATTGTAGTTATTTTTATGAAAATAAGGTATTTGTATATGAAGATAGTATTTTGTATGAAATTGTTATTTGTTACTAATCTGAATATAACTGCCAATGAACGTTCACTGAAGTTTCCTATTATGTTAACGAAAGAGTTTTTAAAAGATATCATAAATTTAAACAATTTTATCAACAAGATTCAGATATATTCTATACATACATATATATTATTATGTCTTGGTAGCTTGAAAAACTCCTAGGTAACAAGTTCAGAAGTAACAAGTAACAATTTTATCAACAAGATTCAGATATATTCTATACATACATATATATTATTATGTCTTGGTAGCTTGAAAAACTCCTAGGTAACAAGTTCAGAAACAACGCCTGACCAAGCTGAAATGTTAGGAAATTTCTGCGCGTTGTATTCACGCACCTACACAAGTACATATATAATTTGTGGACGTGTTTGAATTGCTAGAGAAACTTTAGTTGAAGAAATTTCCTGGACAGCTACCATGGTTTGTAAATGATAACAGTGAAAAAGTGATTGCTTTCAATGTTCAAAATCGTTTCTGGGAGAAGTTTGTCAGGTTAATAGTGGCAAATATGATTAGTAGATTAGTAATAACAGAAAATATTAAATGTAAGGATGATTTCATAACTGTTTCAATTGAATCGATGATAATATGGATTTCAAATAAAAGGAAAAAAATTTATGATTTGAATTTTACATTCTTTAATGTCAACAAGTTGAAAAAAAATAATAAAATGAAGATCCAACTCAATTTTTGAATTTAAAAATTACATTAAAAATAATAACGTTCACCTTCGCGTTGCATCACTAATTTTGCTACATCAAGAAATGCCGTTATGTAAAAACATTTGTGGAAAGATCTAGACATTTTTTTTGGTACAGAAAGAAGACGTGTTGTTGTTAGGAGATGGAATGCGTGGATGTGGATACATACAAATAATACCAACGAAATTTATGCAGAGTAACACATTTACAATATTTCTGTAAATGTTTCAATTTAAATGATTAGTAAAATCTTGTTTTCCAAATTTGGGGATATTGCATACGAAAGGGCAAATCATAAAATTTTATGCGCAGCATTTGTTCATCGTGGAAATATCCTTCACTAGATGCTCATCATACAATAGATGGAATGAATTTATTTATTGCTAATACCATGCTTTATTTTTTATTGACAAACTCTATGTAAATTATTTGCATATAATTTGATGCTGCCACAAACATTCGAAAGCGTTCAATAACTGGTGTATTGTATATACATGTACAACTATTTCATACAAAAACAAAATGTTTCAAAAACAATTAAACACATCGCATGCATAGTGTCTGGCAAAATTGTATTAATGTTCATAATTCACATTCTGTAGGCACACACACACACACACACACACACACACACACACACACACACACGCACGCACATACACACACACACACATCACCATCTACTATAAACAAGTAAAATATATTTTTTTCAAAGATTTTAATGTATTTATATAATATATCTGGGCACATTAAATAATTTTTAAAGTAGATTTTGTATGTTGGTGATATAAGAAATAAAAAAATATGAGAAACATTAATAAAGCAATGGAGGTGCACTTCTCCAATAAGCTTCTCTCTGCTTCAAGCTGCTCCGGAATAACTTCAGTTCTGCTATATAGGATGTGCAAATTCTTGCATGCCTTATATTTACTAATAAAGGCATATGCCTACCTCTACGCTTTACATGTATACGTAATATATACATATATATATATATATATATATATATATATACACATACGTACAATCATACATATCTCTAATATATACATACATAGTGTATGTATATTATCAAAACGCTTTATGTGCATACTGCTAAAACTGTTTATATTCCATCGTTCTTTTCTATGTTTTTTACAAGGTCTATGTATATATATATATATATATATATATATATATATATATATATATATATATATATATATATAAGTATGCAAAATTTTAATACTTCTCATATATATCGAAAAATATTATATGTAAGGATGAATGTATATGTTACAAATATAATGTTGATGCAGACATACTTTTATATTGCTCCAGTTGATTGCCTGTATACTTTTAATATTAGCAAGTAACATTTGGTATAAATAGATTAGCGTAGAGTGATCAGCTCTATCGAATAGGCTTGTAGGAGGTGTAGCTTACCACTACCACTACCACCATCGCCACCGCCACTGGTTCTATGCGCTTTTCGACTTCACTTTATCGGCTTTCATTGGAATAAACATCGTCGTCGTCGTTGTTTTCAATAGTTTTTAAATCAGGTTATTTGCCATCTTTCTTGTTTTGTTGATGGATTTTTGCATTAAATCATGTTTAAAATATTTTACAATTTAAGGTGATTATTATATTAATTTTTTTGGCTTTAATTTAAAAATTCTGTCGAGTCAGCAAATGTTTATTGAAATAAATTTCACTTACTTTTAATTCTGAATGATAAGATTACAATAGAAATTATGAAACGTTGAAACTATTTGATGATGCAGCGCATAATAACGGACATGAGTGATCAGTACGAAGAAAATGTGGAGGCAGAGAGGGAACTGGCCGACAGTGCCATGTGGAAGGTCATCCAGAAAAACACATTTACAAGGTTGGAAGGTGCTTCTTGTGTTACTCCAATGCTCACAACATTCTAACTGCTTATCAAATTTATTCAATATTGGTATTATTGTTATTTTCGTTATTATTATTATATCATGGTTATTGTTGTTATTGTTTAAACTGTTAATATTAATAATATTTGAGGAAATATTATTTGGGAAAACAGGAGCGGCGAACACATAAATGACAAAAGATTTTTAATCAAGTTTTGATATGTAACATTTGAAAAATTTTAAATATTTTTATCCATATATAGATGGACAAACGAGCATTTAAAAGTTGCCAAACTTGAGATTAAGGACATGGAAAAGGATTTTGCAGACGGTTTGAAGTTGATAGCTTTGATCGAAGCTTTGTCAGGCAAAAAGTTCACAAAATACAACAAAAGACCAAGTTTTAGAACGCAAAAATTTGAAAATGTTACAATGTCGTTGAAATTTCTGGAAGAGAAAGAGGGCATCAAATTGGTGAACATAGGTTAGCTGCTGGCTCATAAATGATGTTTCAATAAATTTAATTTAATAACTGCTTCACTAAATTGATCAGATTAGACTGAATACGCTTTCGTTGGTCGTAATGGTTGTTCGAACATGATTAGTAGGATATTCATTCTCAAGACACTACATTGTAATTTTGCAGACAGTTCCGATATCGTAGACCAAAAGTTGAAGCTGATCATGGGTCTCATATGGACTCTTATTCTTCACTACTCCATCACCATGCCAGCGTGGGATGATGATAGTGGCCCATTTGGAAAAGACCAAACTCCAAAACAACGGTTGGAAACTTCAGATGTTAACATTATTCATTTAGTTTAAGATTGAAAATGTATTGATATAAAATTTAACAAATTTATGCCAGATTGCTGGCCTGGATTCAGAACAAAATTCCAGAAAAAAACATCACCAACTTCACTAGCGATTGGAACGATGGTACAGCCATAGCTGCCCTCGTAGATGCTCTTGCACCAGGTTCGTCGTAAAATCTTCCATTCATTTCTCTTTCACTTTCAAGGCAATCGATTCATAATGAAAATACAAAAATATCAAACATACGCTCTCAGGTTTATGCCCAGACTGGCACACATTGGATCCTAAAAATAAAGTACCTAACGCAAAAGAGGCAATGGATGCTGCTGAAAAATTCATGGATGTGCCACAGGTCAGCTAGCATAATTTAAACGATTTTTTATCAAAGTTGTTACGGGTCGTGTTACAATAATGAGGTGTTAATATTGCTATTGATTTTTGTTAAACTTTAAAATGTATGTTTTCGAATCGATTATGATTATATACATGGTAAATATATATAAAAAAAATTATTGTACCTACATTACGGCGATCACGTAGTTAATAATCACGGTGTTTGGTGTAGAAAATATATTGGAAATATGATATCCTATAAAAAATTGATATCCTATCTGATGGAGAGGAAGTGGTTGGTTCATTCTTGTAAAAAATAACATCAGTTTAAAAACTATATATTGTTTTCAATGCAATGACGATGATAATGAGGATGATGATGATAACGTCGATAAAAATTACTGCGGAAATTAAACGATGATGAAAATGATGATGTCAGAGATAATAGAATAGGAGCCGGATCAAAAACACACACTGAAAAAATCATGTGATGTTATATTTATGCATCTCTCGCTATTTTTTACGTCCTGATTTATTAGATTTGCAGCAAGTCCGGCGCTCTTTTAGAATTATTATCTTGCCATTCAAAAATTGTTTATAAATTTTTTTATATGGATGCGTTGAGACAATCTTTTTTATTATTTAAGTAATTAGCCAAATTGGGAAGAATATCAAAACCATTTTTAATTTTTTGTCGAACTGAGAATGAAATAACTGTTTCGCGGATTAAATTTTTTGTTTCCAAGCATTTTCTTAAAGCTTTGTTTATTATTGGTTCGAGGGTTTTCATATACGATTTTCTGGTGCCACCATACACTGGGCCGCCATAGTCTAATATCGATTTCACTCATGATCGTTAGATTGTTATTAACTGTTTCTCATGTTTCTGATGTTTTCCTATTATTATTATTAGTTTGAAACACATCATTCGGATATATAATGATACACTCAATTTTTTAAACTGAAAACCTAGTAAGCCTAATATCATACATTAAGGAAGTAAACATTTTCATTATCTGATTGCCCCGCTTTTCAAAAGATTCACAACAATGACCAAAGGCGTAAGATAGCCTATCAGTGCTAAAACGCCGCAAAACTGCAGAAGAAAAAATTTTATTGTCAGAAAATTTTATTGCTGAAGTTGTTAAAGCTATTTTGAACTGTTTCTAAATTTTTAATGATGTCTATTTTTAACTTTGAAGATAATTTTAAATTATATTAGGCAAGCTTATTTAAATCATGTTGATTATGGCAACATTTTGTTGCTCATGGTATTTAAACATAAATCAATCAACCGAAAAATAAATTTAACAATATTTTATGTAAATAGGTCATAAAACCAGAAGAAATGTGCAATCCCAACGTTGATGAACTCAGTATGATGACCTACCTCTCCAGGTTCCCCAGTGCAAAGTTGAAATCTGGAGCACCTGTCCAACAGAAGCCAAACGCTCAACGTATTAAAGCTTACGGTCCAGGTTGGGTGAAAATAATTTGATTTAAGTTAGAAATAGATGCGTTTCTAATAACTAATATGGAAAATAATTTAATCCAGTTGATTTAACCAGTTATAATTGACAGGTCTGGAACTTAATGGAAACGTAGTGGGAGCACCAGCAAGATTCATGGTCGAGACTGCTAATGCGGGTCCAGGTGAGCTAGAAGTTGTTGTTCTCAATCCAAAAAAAGCGCCAGAAAAGGTAAATATTTTTTTGCATTTTTCTTATTATCAATTTTTAATTTATTAAATTCTTTATAACATTATACTATGCAAACGAACGTTTTCAACAATTTTTTAAACACAACATAGGTTGAAATGTTTCCTAACAATGATCGAACAAAGTCCTTCAACTGTGTTTATACTCCGACTCTTGATGGCCAATACACTGTTTCTATTAAATGGGCTGGTCAACCAAGCACTAAGCAACCATATTTAGTTAACGTTGTTCCGAAAGCAAAATCTGGAGATCCAAAGAAAGTGATCGCTCAAGGACCCGGAGTTGAAAAGTCAGGAGTTCTTGTCAACAGGAAAACATATTTTGATGTCATCACTAAAGGTCTTTTAATAATTGTTTTTATATTCTTTCAAATAATGATTGACAAAATAAAACATTTAATTGATAACTTCAGCCATTTATAAACCACTTTGATTCTTCAGGCGCTGGAGTGGGAGTTGTTGACGTTGGAGTTTACGATCCACAAAACAGGCCAGTAAAAGCTATTGTAACCAAAAAATCAGATGATGTTTGGTATGTGGAATACACAGCCGAAGTTCCTGGCTTGCATTCCGTCAACGTAAATTTTGCTGGTCAGCCTATTCCAAAGAGTCCATATCCAGTCGGTGTTGGTGGAGGTTGGTCTTTATTTAGTTCAAAGAAAATAAATTATTGCTTTTTTAACAAATTTTAAAAATCTGCAGAGGGTGGTCCTCCAGTCGATGCATCCAGTTAGTATAAAATTTTAAATAAAATTTTAAATAATTAAGTAAATAAATTGATGACTACTAAAATTTATATTAACGAAATGATTTTCATTAGGACTTCCTGGAAAGCCTATTCTTGCATCTCCAAAGGACAACGCTGCCAATTCTTTGGCAACACGTAAATAATAAAAATTTCTTTAAAAATAACTAATTATTTCAAATTTATTTTTTAAATATTTACTTAAAATATACTTTCAGCTCTTAAGGCTGTCCCTGGCTCGACAGCACCAGTGGCTGAGCCAGAACAACCTCAAGCGAGTGAGTTTTAGTTTATTTTTATATTTTGTAAAAAATTTGGTGATAAATAAGCATATGTAGTAAATAAATTAGTAAATAATAGACAGTTATCTAACTTTATTATTTTAAATAAAAATGGTATTCAATAACGCAACTGCAGAGAAGCCTGTTGTTCCACTGCCTGATCAACCACAAGAAGCTGAAGCTGCCCCAGGAGTTAAACCAGTTGAACCAGCTCCAGGGGCTCCCAAACCTGCAGGTAGATAAAATTTAATTTATATATCGTATTAAATATCATGTCAATATGAAATTATATTCATCAGATAAACCTGCTGTTGCAACTCCTCAAGCTCAAATACGTAAGTTTCACTTAAACTAATGCTGTTTAGCAGAAGTAACGTAACAATTGTTTTAAATATTATTAAAATAATATTAATTTGTTTAAAAAAAATAAAATTATATTTTAAATACAGCAATTGACGCTAAAAAGTGCTGGGCAAGTGGAAGGGGTATCCAGCCAAAAGGTGTTCGTCTTGGTGATCTGGCAAGCTTTCTTATTCACACAGAAAATGCTGGAAACGCTGAACCCAGAGCTCTTGTCATGGGTCCAGGCGGTTCAGCCGTTCAAACTACTCTCAAAAAACTAGATGATGGCGTCACATATGAATGTGTATACAAACCGACAAAACCGGGTCTTCACATAATTAATGTTACTTTTGCTGGACAACAAATTCCAAAAAGTCCGTTTAAAGTCGACATTGGTCCAATGAAAAGCAGCAAAGTAGTTGCTTTTGGTCCAGGTTTAGAGTCTGGTGTGGTAAACCAACCAGCCAAATTCACTGTTCAACCAAACGGAGAAGGACCGATTGGTGGGTTGAATTTCATTTTAATATTTTCAAAATATTTTAATTATCTATAATAATATGCAATTCATTTGAACATCACTTTAGGGTTCAAAATTGAAGGACCATCTCAAGCAAAAATTGATGTAACTAAAAATCCACAGCAAACAGAAATGTACGTCACTTACTTGCCTACAGTTGCAGGGGAATATGCTGTCAGAATTTTATCAAATAACGATGATATACCAAAATCACCGTACATTGTGGACATTCGACCTGAGGGGGCACCTTTACCCGTTGCACCAAAGCCCTCAGCACAAATTGACGCTACTAAAGTAATAAATATAATTGTGCGTTATGATAGTTATTTATATAAACATTTTTTTAATCAAAGGTCGTTGCTTTCGGACCTGGTTTGGAAGCCGAAGGTAATATGGTAAACAAATGGGCGGAGTTTACTGTTGATGCAACCAAATCCGGAGGTCAAGCTCCTCTGCTTATTACGGCAACAGACAGCGATAAAAAGACTGTTGAAGTTACAATTGTTGACAACAAAAATCTTACTTTTTCATGCAAATACTTGCCAATAAAAGTTACAAAATATACAATCACTATCACTTATGGTGGAAAGCCGGTACCAAAAAGCCCATTTTTGGTCTGTTTATTTTGTTATGCCAAAAATTAATGTTTTAAACTTTATCCATGAAACATGTTTCTTGCTACTTAGGTAAATGTTAAAGATACTGGACTTGCGGCTTCAAAAGTCAAGGTCTATGGGCCTGCTATTGAAAAACCAGTTCAAGCTAAAATTCTCACTTACTTTACTATTGATTGCAAAGAAGCTGGTCCAGGTAGACTGTTCTTTAATGCAACTTTTCTTATAAAATTCAAAATGTTAAATAAGCAATTTAATATTTCTCAACATTGCTTTATCAAGTTTTGAAATAACTGCAGAAAATCTTTTAAATATTATAGGGGAACCTCAAGTTACACTGAAAAATGATAAAGGTCAACCATTGGTATTTATAAAGAAAGATCTCAAAGATCGCACCTACAGAGTTGAGTTTACAGCTCCAGTTGCTGGAATTTACAAGAGTGAAGTGACATTCGGAGGCCAACCTGTGCCAAGAAGTCCATTTAGCATTAACGTTCAGAGCGGGCCTGATGCCAGCAAGGTGAAAGTGTATGGTCCTGCACTGGAGAAACCAGTCAATGTCAATGAACCAACTCACTTCTTCGTCGATTGTAAAGAGGCAGGAGCAGGTGAAATATGTTTATTAATTTCTACTGTCTATCCAACAACAATAAAAAAAAACAGAGATGATAATGACAATTGTGGCTGTAATAATAAAATAGTTGGATTGGATAGTTAATTACATTTATCCTGATGCTGATATATGTGATATAATATATGACGTTATATAAAATAATATTTATGGTATAGAAAAATTTAACAAATATTTGCGTAAGTCTTGTGAAATTTACTTTATTTTGTGCTGATTGTTTTCAAATTAATTATTTAATTTTGTTTTACCCGTTTTTAAGCTAAGTTTAAAAAATGTAACAGTAACGCAAATTTGATCGTACAATCTTACATTGTTTTTACCAAATATTTGCAAAAAATTGCTGTTATGTGTTGAAAAAGTAAAAAATAAAATAATTTCAATTTGTATTTTTGATGACTAATAAGGTGAACCGAGGGTGGTGATAATTGGAGAAAAAGGTGGAAGTGTTCCCCTCAAACTTGTTGACCAAGGAGATCGTATTTTCAAAGTTGAATTCACAGCTCCAGTTGCTGGTGCATACAATGCCAATGTACAATTTGCCAGTGCTCCTGTCCCAAAAAGTCCTTTCCGTATAACGGCACAGGCTGCAATTGATATCAGACAAGTCTTTGTAAAAGATTTACCAGAATGTACGTACAATTTAAATAATTTAAAAAATTTCCTTAATTTATTGTTTCAAAAACGTAAAACACTAGTTAAAATAATCAATTTTCAGTTGTGCCAGTCAACAAAGAAGTCCCATTCGAAGTTGTGACGGCCGGGGCTGGTCCAGGTAAGGTGAAGGTCAATATTAAGAGTCTTTCTGGCAAGATGGTCCTAGCAAAACTGGAGGAGAAACCGGATGTCGCAACTGGAGTCAAATTTACTCCAACGGAACCTGGACCACACACAGTTGAAGTCTTCTTTGCTGATAACGCTGTTCCTAAAAGCCCATTCACGGTCAATCAAATTTTTATTACAAAATGTTTATTGGTAGATCGTATTATCATTTAATTGAATCTGTTTTAAATGTTATGTGGTAAAAAAAATTTAATTGAATTTTGTTAAATTTAGCTGAAGTTAAAAAACATGTTTTTAATTTTTTACGTGAAACCTTTTTAATCAAAACTTCATTCTAAATTGATTAAAGACTAAGATTCTACTGGTTATAAAAAGTTAATGTCAGTAACAGCTATTTTAAAATGAATGCAATAATTAATTATTATTTTATTCTTTTTTTGAATTTAACTGGTTTATTTTCATATTTTTTAGGTCACAGCTGAATCTGCAAAACCCGATAAGGTGCAAGTTTATGGACCGGCTGTTGAAAAACCAGTTTTTGTCAATGAAATCACTTATTTTATCGTTGATTTTAAAGAAGCTGGTCCAGGTAGTACACATGTAACTTTTGGTGTTATCCAAAATTTTGTTAAGTTGTTAACATTTCACAATAGACATTATAAATCACGTGTATCATTATCGTTTAACTCGTTTTAAATGAAGGCGAAGCCCAAGTTAAATTGCTGGATGAGAAAAGTGTGCCAGTTCCATTCAACTTGTTGGATCAAAAAAACAGAACTCACCGCATTGAATTTACTCCCGTGACGGTAGGAGCATATTCGGCTGTGGTTACTTACAGCGGCCAACCAGTTCCAAAGAGCCCATACAAAATTACTGTCCAGTTCAACATTGATGTGTCCAAGGTAGGCTGTTTTTAATTGAACACCATAAATAGTTCAAACCTAATTTTTAAATTATTCAAAATAACTAAATTAAAAAATAACAATAATGTCTTTACAACTGTGTTTATTAACAACTTAATCAAATACAACAATTACTCAAAACAGTCGGGTAAGCATTATTGCAAAAAAAATATTTGGCTTATTACATTCAAGTATGTTTATATGACTCATATAAAATTTAATCAAAGTTTTTAGTAAAAAAAACTTGGGTTTTTTTTGTTTGTCAGGTTAAAGTTTACGGACCAGCTATTGAGCATCCCGTACAATTGGCTCAATTGACTCACTTTATCATTGACTGCAAAGACGCTGGCCCAGGTATACGAAATGTTATAATTATGATGATATCAACGTCAATCACTATACAATATAAAAGATATATGAAAGTTTCTAAAATAAATTTAAAACTCAGGTACACCTACATTCACATTGGCAACGGAGGATGGAAGGCCAGTTCCTGCCAAATTTACTGATAACAAAGATGGAACATTCACCGTTGAATTCACTCCTGAATCTCTTACCCCAATCAGCGCTGAAGTCAAGTTTTCTGACCAGCCTGTGCCCAAGAGTCCTTTCAAGATTCAAATAAGTTCCGGATGCGACGCCGGTAAGGTTAAGGTTTATGGTCCTGCTGTAGAGAAGCCAGTGCCTGTTAAGCATGTTACTTATTTCATTATCGACTGCAAAGATGCTGGCCCAGGTTATTATTACTATTATTAAATATAAAACTGTTATTATATCATCTCTTTACAACAACAAACATTTTGATCAACAAAAATAACATAAATACTAATTGGAACTTTATTTTTTGAATTTGTATAGTTAGCTCCCTTTAAAAACAGTATCTCAAAAAAGCTTTCGAAACTAATTGAAATATCATAAATTAAGACACTATCACTTTCTTTTTTAGCAGTTTATGAACTTGAATCATACTTAGGTTGTTGTCGTTGTTGAATGTCTATTTTCTGATGCAAGTATAGTCACGAACTTTCTATGTTAACCATATTTGCACATTTGTCATCAATGCAGTTTAAACGGTTAAACAGATGGTCGGAGATCGTTAGATCATACCTATATTCCATTCACCCTTTTTTAAAGCGGGGTAGTGAGCTAAAAGCACAATCGTTTGAAAATGTACCAGACCACAAAAACAAAATTTATGTATAAAGAGTATGTATAATTCAATAATTGAACAAACATATTGTGATCAGTCGTCGACATTGTTTTAACTGCGTTGACAGCAGATTTTTCAAATTTTTGGTCAGCGAAACTTTCTAGCCAGAGTTTGTCCGCATCAGAAATTGAAAATTTGGTTAAGTGGATAAGTTTAAAAAAGATATTTTTTTAAATGGTGCGTTTTTAATTTTTAGGATCTCCAGCATATATGCTAAGTACGGAAGATGGGAAACCAGTGCCATCCAAACTTGTAGACAATAAAAATGGAACGTTCACTGTTGAGTTTGTTCCTGAATTTCTCATTCCCATAATTGCTGATGTCAAATTTTCAAACGTAGTCGTACCAAAAAGTCCATTTAAAGTTACCGTAACGAGTGGTGAAGTAGCTGAATCGAGCAAAGTGAAAGTATACGGACCGGCTGTCGAAAAACAAGTTGTTCCTAAGTTCACTACATATTTCGTCATTGACTGCAAAGAAGCATCTCCAGGTATATTTTTTATTTTTTATAATGCAGCTCTTTCAAAAACATTGCTGCTTACATGTTATTTTAGTCTATACTTTTCATTAAACTTTTGTGTCTAAAAGGTTTTACTATCCACACCACACGATACAGACATTAGGTATACATGCGCAAGCAACACATCTTACACGTATGATGGTTTTTGAATTTTGGGCAAAATGTATTTGAACCAGGTCATCGCGTAATAGCAGCGCGAGACATGACACTTGTAACGACTGAGCTAACTTGGTGATATTTAGTAACTCCATACTTATGCCGTATACGAATGTTTTTAAAATTTGCTCGCATATCTTGATTGATGAAATTATTTTAACAGGCAAACCGGAAGTGTTTTTAGTGGATGATAAACAGGCTCCAGTCCCTTTTATTCTTACCGACAATCAAGATAAGACTTTTAAGTGTGAATTTACCCCTGATAAATCAGAACCATTGACAGCTCATGTTAAATACTTTGGTCAGCCAGTACCAAAAAGTCCATTTAGAATTATTGTAGCAGGAGGAGCACCAGATTTATCAAAAGTTAAATTATCTGGACCAGCAGTTGAAGGCCCAGTTAAGTCTAACCTTCCAACCTTTTTTAACATTGATGCAAAAGAAGCCGGAAATGGTAAAATATTACTACAAAATTTTTATTTGTTTTATATTACTGGCAATTTGCTTGTTTACAGTTGGTAAACCAGAAATCGTTCTGGCAACAGAACAGGATCAAAAACCTGTAAAGTTCACCGTGAGTGACAACAAAGATGGTACTTACAAAGTTAATTTCACTCCCAAATCTATTCAACCAATTATTGCGCAAGTCAAGTTTGTGGGACAGCATGTACCAAAAAGTCCGTTGAAAGTATCAGTTGTTATGGGACCAAACGTCGATCCAACAAAGGTCAAAATATACGGACCAGCTGCTGAAGGTCCAGTCAAATCGAGCCAGCCAACATTTTTTATAGTTGACGCTAAAGAAGCTGGGCCGGGTAAAATTTACTTAATAGTTTTAATTTCACAGTTATTATAAAAAAAAAATTTATTTTGAAGGCGAACCTGAAATCATTCTTTCGACCGAAGATGGAACACCAATAAAACTGACGGTGACGGATCAGAAAGATGCCACGTTCAAAGTCGATTTCATTCCTGTTGGACATCATCCAATAACAGCACAAGTACGTTTATTTTTATTCATTTCTTGTTGGTCCTCGAGGTTGCGCAAGTCGTAAAATTTCTACGTTTGTCAGGACTGCGCAATGAAGAACATGCGCAGTTTAAATGATTAGACAATAAGTTAAGATGCATCATTTTTGTTAATTATTGTGGAGGGAAAAAAGATTTTGAAAATAACTTAATTTTCAAACATTACAAAAATTTTCCTAAACTTGCGACTGAAAACGTTTTTCAATGGTATAAATTAAAATGAATTAAATTAAAAGTATTTATCGTATCCAATTGAAATAATCACGCGTGTTTACAAAAATTGAGTTATTTAAACCAAAAATTATTAAAGTTATGTAAAAAATTAACTTATAAAATTATCTAACAATCAGGTAAAATTTGCTGAACAACAAGTTCCTAAAAGTCCATTTAAAATACCCATAGAACAAAGTCCTTCTGATGCCTCTAAAGTATTTATAAAACTGTTTTTTATTGACTTTGTTACAAGAAAATTTATTTCAATTTGATTAATTTTTTAACTTGCTTAATAAAAGTAAGTGTTAACTAATAATTTACCGCACATTAATTCTAGGTTAAATTGTATGGCCCAGCAGTTGAAGGACCGGTCAAATCTCACGAACCAACTCATTTTGTTGTTGATGCTAAAGAAGCCGGACCAGGTTTTAAACCCTGACACTTTTAAAGTTTCCAAATATTTTGAAAATACTTTTTGTATCTATTATAACCATTGAAATTTTTAAAAAATGTAACATAGTTTAAGTATAATAGGTATACAAATATTCATTAATATCTATCAAAAGGACACCCTGAAGTGAAATTGACGGTTGACGACGGCCAAAATACTCCGGTGTGCACCAAAGTCAAAGACAATCACGACGGCACCTATGTAGTTGACTTTGTTCCAGAACAAGTAGTGCCAATAACAGCCGAAGTTAAGTTTGCGGGAAATCAAGTTCCTAAAAGTCCTTTCAAAATTCCAGTTGAACTTGGCTCAGGAGTTAAGCCAGATGCATCAAAAGTTAAACTTTATGGGCCAGCTGTTGATGGACCAGTTCAGTCCAGTAAACCAACTCACTTTGTCATTGATGCCAAAGAGGCTGGACCAGGTAATTATTTGATTTTAAACTATTAATCAAATCAATTAGTTTGTATGGTTGATTAAAACTATTATTTTTTCAAAGAAAGATTTTCAAAAAAGTTTCATTCTTGATAGTCCTTAAAAATTGTTAATAACCTTAAAAACATTTATGTTATTTAAACCATCCGTTCAAAAAAAGAGATCAAACAAGTCTATCAAAAGTCCATAATTTTAATAAACTTGTTTAAATTTTTTAATAATTTTTAACATTTAAATTGAATGAAGGATTTCCTGAAGTAACCTTGACAAGCGAAAATGGAAGTTTGCTAAAACCAACTGTTACTGATAAAAAGGACGACACATATGTTGCTGAATTTGTTCCTGTTCTTGTTCAACCTATAACAGCTCAAGTCAAATATGCTGGACAACCTGTTCCAAAATCTCCATTTAAAATTTTAGTGCAGCCTTCATCTGATACCGATCCTAGCAAAGTAAAAGTTTATGGACCAGCTGTAGAGGGGCCCGTTCAAGCCAGCCAAACCACATATTTCGTTATTGACGCAAAAGAAGCAGGACCTGGTATTTGATCCATTTAAAATTAGAACTATTTTAATTTTATTAATATGATAATATGAACGTTTTAAAGGTCACCCTGATGTTGCATTGACAAGCGCTGATGGTAAAGTATTAAAACCTAAAATTATTGACAACAAAGACCACACATATACAGTCGAATTTGTTCCTGTATCTGTTGAATTAATTACTGCCTCAGTAAAGTTTGAAGGACAACCCGTACCAAAAAGCCCATTTAAAATAACCGTTAGTTCTGGAGTAACTAATCCTCTCAAGGTCAGTATATTTTATAGCAACATAAAAAAATCAACAATAAGAAAGTAGGTATAAAAAAAAACATTGAACTTATTTTAAATACTGTAAAGGTGAAATTACACGGACCGGCGGTCGAAGGTCCTGTTAAATCTCAAGAACCTACTTATTTTATCGTTGATGCCAAAGAAGCCGGCCCAGGTTTATCAACTATTTTTTGCCAATATATTTGTTTTAATGGATAATATATTAATTGTTCGATTTTTTTCTAGGTTTACCTGAAATTAAACTGGTTGCTGACAACGGAGCTACAGTACCAGCAAAAGTGAAGGACAATCATGACGGAACATACGTTGTTGACTTTGTTCCTGAAGCAGTCATCCCTATAACAGCCGAAGTCAAATTTGCAAATCAGCAAATTCCTAAGAGTCCATTCAAAATTCCAGTTGAACCTGCATCAGGAATCAAACCTGATGCGTCTAAGGTGAAACTTTTTGGACCTGCTGTTGAAGGACCAGTAAAAGCTAGCAAGCCCACATTTTTTGTTGTAGATGCTAAAGAAGCTGGCCCAGGTGAATGTTATGTTTAATGATAATTCTTAGCTAGACCGTAACCAAGATATTGATTTGCGGTGTTGTTTGGAGTTTTTCCTACACGAGGCAGCAATCAAAATAAGTTGAGTAGACGGAAATTTCTTTGCAATCGAATCCGGTTACAGGCACTTACACCACCGCGCCACTCAAACGGTATATCGTATATTATGTTTAAGAAATTGGGGGACTGAAGGCTTCTTACCCCTCTGGCTACGTTCTTTATTTAAATGTTTTTAATGATTTGTTTGCATGTTTGTTTGTTTTTATAACTTTAAATCTTTTTGAATATAATGATATAATATTTCAATTTTAATGTATAATAATTTAAAATCTATTTTAATATAATAATAATTATTATTATTATTTTATAATTGTTTGTTTATTATTTTAACATTTGATAATTTAAAAATTTTAGGTTTACCTGAAGTTTCTCTGCTTAGCGAAGATGGAACACCACTGAAACCAACAATAACAGACAATAAAGACGGCACATTTAAAGCGGATTTTGTACCAGTTTTAGTCCAGCCAATCACAGCTCAAGTTAAATTTGCTGGACAGCCGGTACCCAAAACTCCTTTCAAAATACCTGTTCATCCATCAGTAACCAGTGATGCAAGCAAGGTAAAGGTCTATGGACCCGCTGTTGACGGTCCAGTCCAGGCGCATCAGCCAACATTTTTCGTCGTTGATGCAAAAGAAGCTGGACCAGGTAGTACGAAATATATTATGACAAATTTCATCCAATTACTGATTTTTGAAAAACAAACATAAAAACAGGACAGCCTGAAGTTGCCTTGACAACAAAAGATGGCACCATAATCAAACCAAAGATCGTCGATGAACACAACAACACATACAAAGTTGAATTCGTTCCCGTATCAGGTCAACCAATCACGGCTGTCGTTAAATTTGCTGGCGCGGAAGTCCCAAGAAGTCCATTTACAATTTCAGTTTCTCCTGGAACAACCGACGTTTCAAAGGTTTCATTGTCTTATTTTTGTAATCACACACACATACTTTGTTAAATGTGTAGGCATGAGTGTGTAACTTATGTGTGTAACATTCCTTTCAACAGCCAGCATAGGGTGGTGCAATTTCAACAGCCAGTACTATGATGGTTGATGCTTCAACGTTTTTGTTCCCAAGCATTTATATTGTTTGAAATTTATAAATGTAATTTCAATGAAATGAATAAAATTAAATCTATTCATTTATTTTTTTTTACCCCTGATTTCTAGTTGTTGTTTTTTGTTGCATTAAAATTTATTTTATTAGTATTTTTCAATTTTTCTAAGCACATGATCTTTCTATTTATATTTTTCTGTGCATACATAAGTTTGTATGGGTGATCATTTTGTTTTTCAATCAAGAAAAAACTTTGTTATGAAGAAATTAATCTATTTTATATAATAAAAATATTACATGTATTATGATGTTGCTAAGAAAGTTTTAACAAAAATATCATAAATAGGTGAAACTGTTTGGTCCCGCCGTTGAAGGACCGGTCAAAACGAAGGAGCCCACGTACTTCGTCATTGACGCTAAAGAAGCTGGTCCAGGTATGGGTGTGAATTTAAATTTGAAAAGGTATGAATGTGATTTTCGAAACCATGTTACACCACACTCTATCAGGCCAGCCTGATGTGAAGTTGACTCCCGAGGGAGGAGCAGCAGTTCCGGTGAAAGTTAAAGACAACCACGACGGAACTTACCTAGCTGAGTTTGTTCCAGAAGCACTCGTTCCCTTAATTGCCGAAGTTAAATTTGCTGACCAGCAGGTTCCAAAAAGTCCTTTTAAAATTCCGGTTGAACCAGGATCCGGATTTAAACCGGATGCTTCCAAAGTAAAACTGTACGGACCAGCTGTTGAGGGACCCGTAAAATCCAACGTGCCAACATTTTTTGTTGTAGATGCAAAAGAAGCTGGACCAGGTTAACCTGAATAATAATAATAATAATGTTATGTTATGTTATGGCAACAATCAATGTATAATATATAACAGATACTACATAAAAACCTAATTTAGGTGCTCCAACCGTTAGCCTCGTTACTGAATCCGGAATTCCTTTGAAACCAATTTTATCTGACCACAAAGATAGGACTTTCAAAGTTGAGTTCATTCCAGTTTACACTCAACCAATCATATGCCAAGTTAAATACGCTGATCAACCGGTTCCAAAAACTCCTTTTAAAATTCCGGTGCTGCCAGCAGCTGGTACAGACCCATCAAAAGTTAAACTGTTTGGACCTGCCGTTGAAGGCCTTGTGAAATGTTGTGAACCGACATATTTTGTTGTTGATGCTAAAGAAGCTGGTCCTGGTACGTGTTGTTCATCACAAACTTTTTGTTTCGTTATTTTATAAACAGACAATTCAGAGTTTACACGGTCGTTTACGTTAGGTTTTCCGGAAGTGATTTTAGCCACCGAAGACAAATTGCCGGTCAAAGCCAAAGTTATTGATAACGGTGATGGCACATTCAAAGTGGAATTTGTACCCACCACCGGTAAACCAATTGTTGGCCAAGTCAAGTTTGCAGGTCAACAAATTCCAAAGAGTCCATTCAAAATTCCTGTTGAACCAGCTATTTGTGGAGCGGCAAATGTGAAAGTTTACGGACCAGCTGTGGAGCAACCCGTCAAACCTCATCAACCCACTTATTTTATGGTCAATGCTAAAGACGCTGGGCCAGGTTTGTTTGTCTGAGTTTTAAAGTGTAAAATCTTTTGCAAAACGTTTTCTTAAACAGCCCGAACGCTTAAGTTTAATTAAATGTATTTTTCTTTTATACGTGCATTGTAAATATATACATTTATTTACTATGTAATCAATAAAAACAAAGCGCAAGTTTTTTTATTTATTTTAAAGAAAATAAGCTTTAAAAATGGAAAATATAGGTAGTGTGACAGTAACTTTAGTAGAAGATGACAGCGCTCCACATCCCGAACACGTCCAGCCTCCTCAACCAACTATTCAAGGCCAGCAAGACGGCATTTTCAAAGTTGATTTCACTCCTCACACTCCTATTATTGCGCACGTGTCTTTTCAAGATAAGCCTATACTAAACAGTCCATTTAAGATTTCTTTTGTTTCGGAAATGGAAGAGCCCCAATTTGTTCCAAGCCAGGTTTTGCCTCAAGAAGCAGTTAAAGAACAAGAATTTCAACCACAACTTCAAAAACCTCTAGAAGTTCTGCCAGTTGTCGATATGACTCAGCCTCTTGCACCCCAACAGTTCCAATTTGTACCCACTCAGCAACCATATGATCAACCGCACCAACAAGCAACAGATCAACCATCGCAACAACAACCCACTCAACAACCCCCTCAACAACCTCCTCAACAACCCCCTCAACAATCCCCTCAACAACCTCTTCAACAACCCCCTCAACAACCTCCTCAACAACCTTCTCAACAACCTTCTTATCAACCTCCTCAACAACCTCCCCAACAACCTTCTGAACAACTTTCGCCTTTTCAACCTGAAAAAGTAAGAGTATATGGACCAGCGCTGGAAGGTCCAGTGTCTCCTTCAACGGGCACCTATTTTGCGGTTGACGCCAAAGATGCGGGTCCTGGTTGGTAACCTCTATCAATTTAGATTAGGAGTCAAGTGTTTTAGCTTTGCCTTTTATTTGCTTCTAATTAGTGACACAAGACTTATGCTTTTTTAATGAGATTGGTTAAAACCCAACCAAATGAATTTTGAGTTTTGTGAACTACACTTTAGATAGATAAATTTAATGCTGAATTGAAAAGTAGATAGATTTTTTTATTTTTGACTTAGAATCTCAAGGTTTTTTGCTGATAGTAGTATTTTCACGTGCGAATGCGTCCATTTACTTTTTGACTTAGAATCTCAAGGTTTTTTGCTGATAGTAGTATTTTCACGTGCGAATGCGTCCATTTACTTTTTGTTTGACATCAGCTAATGATAAAAACTTGTTACATTAGTAATCATGCTTGCTTGGTTCTTCTCATCAACTTTTGTACGTTTCACATTTTGATCAATTTTTATAGAATCATATTAACTCAGGTACAAATCTGAAAAAGTTTACATTTGCATTTGATTATCCTCATATTAGCAAACTTTTCGTCTATACAAGTTTTTGTCATGCTACATCTCGGTTTGATAAATTATTTATTTGCATTTAGATTCATTCTTTTAACTTATGCACCACTTTAACCATTTTGTATACTTTTTTTGTGATTCAAATTTCGGCAACAACCTTAAATATACGAAGCACGAATAAGTAACGAAACGTACAGTTTGCATTCCGAAGCAATTCTACCTCATAATATCACAATTTTTTAGGAATATGTGTGCCTGGTTTCTCAATTTTTTTATTTATATGAATAATTTTAGATTTTTTAATATGTAGCACCTTTTAATGTTTCAATTTTTTTCTCAATTTTCCACGATTCCATTTTTATATAAGTTAGATTTAATTATTTTTATACCTGTAAGGGTAATTTTATAAGTTATCAATATGCGCTAAAGAAATTAATTAACATTGTAGCTATAATATTAAAGTATAATCTAGCCGGTATATAAAGCAGCATAACATCTCAACATCAGAAGTATACTTTGCTGCCACTCGATGCACGCACAGCTCGTTGAAAAGTTTGTTGAATCCCCAATTAATTCAGTTTAATGTACTGAGATATTTCTCGCTTGCTGCAATACACGCCACACTGATGTTGCATAATAATTAAATAGATGCTTATTATCATACTTTATATTCATTAGAAATACGTTTATATGTTTTATAACGTACATAAAGAGGTTTTTTGGTCTAATTTAAAACCAGGTTTAGTTTTTTTTTATATATGTATTGTCATATATATATAAATATATACAAGTATGTGTGCTTATATCCATACCCACATATGCAATGCATTTACATATATACATTTGCACCTTTGAACGGTAGTTAAAATATTTCCTATTGAAAAGAACTTTAATTAAGTCTTTGAAATCCTCAGATGAAGGTTAAGTTATTAAACTTTGTGATTCAAAATATGCTGTGTTAATTGATGTCTTATTTAACACTTGTATGTAAATCTGTCGCACATTAAATATTACATGGCAGTTAAGTTTGGACGTAAATTTAACGTTTTTTGCTGTTTTTTATAATTCATTGTTTTAAATAGTAATTTTAATAACAGACTAATTTTATTTTATCCTTGGATTTCTTTTTTTTGAGTATGTGGAACAAATGTTCAAATCTTAACTTAAAGATTTTTGTATTTTTGTAATTGATATTGCTATTATGACACCTTATAACATGGCGTTTGGTGAATTCTCTCATTTTTATGTTGGCGGAGATTTAATATCTGTATAGTGTTATGTACGTTTGGCACTGTTAGTGCTTTAAGTGTCAATGATTTCGTTAGCAACAAAAACTGGTAGAAATAAACCAAATAATTTGTAGCAACCAGGTTTTAATGGATGTGGCTGCCAAATTTTCTGCCAGTTTTACTATCAATTGTTTAATTTTATGTACGAGGAATTTCTTTATAACAACTGAATTATAGCTATTGGACTTAACGTTGGTCTGATGCTCTAACGGCACCTGCGTCATGCTATCATCCACAACCAATATTCACCTCCAACCAATGCCGTCCTGTTTTCAAACAAAGCTTACAATTTGAATGCCATTTGGCAATTCCAATCTAAAACTTCATGTGTTATTTATATTTTTAATATTTAATATTTAAACAAATTCAGTGCATTTGTTACTGTTTGACAGTTTGCTTTCATTAAAATTAACATGTTGCATAATAACGAAATTTGTGAAAGTAGTCTGGTTTTTTTCTATTTGCAGTTCTTATTTCTAATGCTAAATTTTTTTTGAAATATAGGAGTAGATGCTTGAATATTTTTAAAAGTTTGTACCTCAATTTATGATGGGCTCATTGAAACTAACGCGTTAATGTTTAACTTTGTTCTAACCATCCATAAGTGCTATATTTGTACGCTAGATTAGTACAATACAATTCAAATCGGAATATAAATTAACTTACATTCTAATCAAAAACTTTACATATTTTCAGTTTTCAATTGTATATTTTACAATTTTAAAATGGCAACTACTGTCTGTCAACTACGTTGTAGGTGAACCAGCAGTTCAAGTGATCCCTCTGAAAGGTGGACCTGTGCCCGTTCAAAAGACTGACAACAAGGACGGTACTTATAGAATCGATTTCACCACTCCATCTGAAGTGGTTCCCACCATGGCCGACGTTAGGTACAATGGTACACCTGTTCCCGGCAGTCCATTCAAAATAAATGTTCAGCCTAAGTCTGAAGAACCGGCTGTTCATATACCTGATTTACCTCAAAGTATGGTG
The DNA here is from genome assembly GCF_000326865.2 of Helobdella robusta. Classification (NCBI taxonomy): domain Eukaryota; kingdom Metazoa; phylum Annelida; class Clitellata; order Rhynchobdellida; family Glossiphoniidae; genus Helobdella; species Helobdella robusta. Next base: position 245,703 of record NW_008705371.1, on the reverse strand, counting down.
TCTTGTTTGGCGTTTTAAAAAATATGAAATATACTGGTTTATTTATTTATTAAATGGTAAAAAAAACTCTTTAAATTTCAGCGTTAACTGTTGGTCAGCCCACACCTTTCCATGTGAATGTTGCTGGAGCTAAACCAGTACCCGCCGCAGTTGAATTGATCACACCAAACGGAAGTTTAGGCCAAGCAAAAGTCATTGATACTCCCGAAGGATTCATTGGAGAAGTAGCTGCTCATGAAACTGGACCACACAAAATTGGAATAAAAATAGCAGGACAACCGATTCAAGGAAGTCCTTTTAATGTTGAGGCGGTTCCTGAATATTTGACATTCACTCCTACGAACAATGAAATTGATCCCTCAAAGGTTAAAGTTTACGGACCCGGGTTGACTGGTGGTACTACCAACAAGCCATGTGATTTTACTATTGATACAAGTGCAGCTGGGCCTGGCAATCTAGGCTTGACTATTGACGGGCCAACCGAAGCTAAAATTGAATGTTTCGACAAAGGCAACGGCGTTTTTGACGTCAGGTAAAAAATTTTCGATTTATTCAAATTTACTGTATAGCCTATTAGCTTGCATTGATAAATAATTTACCTATTTCTATTGCTTAGATATTTGCCGAACGAACCTGGAGAGTACACGATAAACGTCACATTTGAGGATCAATCTGTTCCTCATTCTCCATTCAAAGCTCAAATTAATCCTGAAATTTTGGTTGATGTTAGCAAAGTCAGAACGTTTGGTCCTGGCGTTGAACCTAAAGGTTGTTACATACACATTTGAATTAATTACATTTTGGTTGTTTACTTTGTAGTTTTTATTAAATAAATGTCCGTGAGAACATGTGAACTTTTTATTTCAGGAGTATTTTTGGATTCTGTAACCGAGTTCACTGTTGATACTGCATCCGTTCAGCCGAAGGGTTTGGGTAACGTGAAAGTCATTCTTACCAATCCATCTGGAACGCTGACAGAAGCAATTGTAATTAAGAATGAACAGGATAACACATACACTGTCTTGTACACGCCATTTGAACAAGGTTCGACCATATTTTATTTATTTAATTCGGTGGCAAACCTTTGATGGTAATTAATAATTATAGGATTAACAAAAATTGATGTCACATCCTAAATCTTATAATTAATAATTATAGGATTAACAAAAATTGATGTCACATACGATGGATTGAGAGTTCCGAGAAGTCCATTTGTAACTGATGTTCAACCCGGTTGCGATCCAACAAAAGTTAAAGTATATGGATCAGGTATTCAATCGATTAATCAATCAAACAAACAAACAATCATTTGTTCAATTCAATCAAAGTATTGATGATTTTGTAAACTGATGCATTTTTAGTGCAATCGAACGCACTAAGAATATAAATATTAAATTGAATATAAAGGAATTGTGAAAGGTGAGCCCAACAAACCACAAAAGTTCACGATCAACACAAGAAGCGCAGGAGTTGGTGGTGTTGGTCTTTCTGTGGTCGGTCCCACTGAGCCACATGTCGATTGTGTTGACAACCAGGATGGAACACTATCAGTTGAGTATCTTCCAGATTCTCCAGGAGATTATGAGATTGGTGTTACTTTTGCCGATCAACCAGTGCCAGGTTAACTTAATTTATACAAATAGTCGTAGGTAGAATTGTCAAATGTTTGTTTTGTGTTGAAATGTTTTATTTTGATAAAAATTTGACCATTCGTGTCTTTTATGTTTTAAATTCTTACAACGTCGTTATTAAAGTTTATTTCTATTTAAATTTTATATTAAAAATTAACCTAACTTAAGCTGTGTCATATTGATTAATAATTTATTTAAACTATCCACAAACAGGCAGTCCTTTCATTGTTCCAATTGTTGACCACAGTCAACCACAACAACAAATGCAGCAACCACAACAGCCCCAACAGCCAGGATTTTTTCCAGAAAGAGTGAAAGCGTTCGGACCGGGATTAAACCCACAAGGTGTTAAGAAGGATCAGAAAGCAATTTTCAGCGTAGTGACTGAACAGGCTGGCATCGCACCTCTCGAAGTTGTGGTCACTGACGTCAACTCAGGTCAGCTAATTAAAAATTTAACATCAAATAATAAAACTAATGAATTTTTCAGAAAATAAAGATGTATGTTAAAAAAATTAAGGTCAAAGAACTCCATCAAAGACAACTCAGTTGCCAAGTGGAAGTTACGATGTCGAGTATGAACCACACAACGAGGGGCCTCTGAAGGTTGATGTTCTGTATGGAGGGAAGCACGTGCCTGGCAGGTTTGTCATGCATTTATAATAATTTAATAAGTTATTATTTTATTCTAGCCGTTCTTTTTTACCAAATATGTACTAAGCAATGTTCATCTAACAAGAAAATTGCGGTGCGATTATGTCAAATAATTTTAATTTTTAAAAATTATTGTTAATTTATTGTTAAGCAGAAATTACTTTTTTAAAATTTATTTTTATTGGATAAAATATTTGAAATCGTAAATGAAGCTAAATGAAACAATTAACAAACTTAATTTGTATTAATTATTTAGGTATGTTGTAAAATTTTTTAGATGTTACATATTTGTAATAGAAGTTATAATTAGAAATATAATAATAATTGGAAGTTATAATTTAAAAAATGATAGCGTGAATTTAAAGAAAAATGATAATGCAGCCCGTTTAGTACGGTGTCGCGTCCATTTACTGATCTTTCAAAAGTTGTCGTGGGTGGTGATGGGATCAAACCTCAGGTGCCTGCCAGCTTACCTGTTGTTTTCTTCGTGGACACCCGTCAAGCAGGCCCTCATGATCTGCCTGTTGAAGTGGACGTCAAGGTAGGAACTTCATATGAACAGTAGACATCATGAACAATTTTCATTCAAACTAATATTTTATCACAATGTTAGAATCCTCAAGGAAGAGTAGTTAAGCCTGAACTTTTCCAAACCACTCCTGGAATAACTCAGGTATTCATGAAATTATGTTACTCTAAATGCCTTAATGTTGGCAATTTTTAATTAAACTTTAAATGTGAAATTAAAATGAAACTTTGAATTTGAAGGTGAAATACGTGCCTGAAGACGCCGGCGCACATCAAATTCAAGTTAAAGTTGCCAACCAAGAAGTTCCAAACTCTCCATTCAGAGTAGCTGCCGTGCCAACCGGAAATTCAGAAAATGTGGTTGTTCCGGGTAAAAATCATTTCAGAATTTTTGGTTTTATATCTAAACAAGCTATTTGTAACTTAATTTTGTCAAGAATCATATACAAGTCAAAGCGATGTTGAAATTGTTTTTATTGCTAAATGACTAATGTATCAAAAGCTGAAAATATGTTGGCTTTGAAAGTTGAGTGTAGTGCACAATAATTTTGATAAGTATTATAATAATGAAAATCATATCTAAAACATTTTGGATGCTCTTCATTAGAAAGGTTTTGATATTCTCACTCTGTGTTTTTGCAAAAAGTATTAATAGTTCAATTTATTTTATTATTTTGGATTATGAGGACGATTTGTTGAATAACTGGTTGGGTAAAATTAATTGTATTAGCTGTAAATGAAAATAACAATTCTGAATAAATTAACAAGATGTACCTGCAATGGCTCCTGCTGGCCAAATGTTTCAGTTCAAAGTTCAGAAACCAGCCACAACAGGTCTCGGAAACGTCACCTGCAAGGTCAGATGATACAAATTTACATCGTTTAAGGGTTAACCTTATTTACATAATTTCCAATAATTCAATAACATTTTTGCGTAGGTTTCAAAAGCCGGCCAACCTGGTTTCCCAGCAATTGAAGTTCCTTCAGAAGTTGTTGACAACCACGATGGCACTGTCACAATATCTTACCAAGTTCCAGAAGATGGAGTCCTTATAACGGAAGTTAAATTTGGAGGAGTGCTTGTTCCCAAAGGAAGATTCACACAAAAAGTCCGTTTAAATTCAACTAGGAAATTTACATAAAATTTATAATTGAAATTATTGATTATAGGTTGGTAAACCGGGAGAGCAGGGCCCTGCTAAACCAACAATCACCAAAGTTACTACGGGATCGGCTCCTCAATCACCACCCGGCCCATTATCGCCAACTGCTTCTCCCTACAAAATGGTTGAAGTACCATTTATTCCTGTGGGGCCAAACCTGGATCAAGTTTCTGGTGAAATATTACAATGATTTAACAGAATAACATATTAACACATATTTGTTTTTTAAATTTTTTAAACTCTTTTTTGTCTATTAAGCTGTCGTTGTGAAACCTTCTGGTGAGAGTGTGCCAGTTGAAGTTGTTGAGAACGGCACAGGTAATGTTAAAGTAGTCTTCCACCCAACAGAACCCGGACCTCACATATTAAAAGTTTGTTTACATTTTTGTTTTACCTCAATCTGTCAATTGACAATATTTTACTGTAAAAAAAATTTTAAAACTCGGTAGACAATTTATATAAAGGCCTAATTTTGTTTTTCGAAGGTTTTGTACGCAGGGGTGCCAGTTCCAGGGGATCCGTTCAGTTTCTTCGTTCATGCTCCCAAGCCGGGACAGGTTACAGCATATGGACCAGGGTTGGTGGCAGGAGTGGTCAATCAACCCTGCGTCTTCACTGTTGTCACTAAGAATGCCGGTCCAGGTTGAAAAAACTATAATTTTTACATATCTACTTTCAAGCACACATCAAGATACATTTTAACTCAGACATGCTATTGCAATAATTTGAATGTAGAGCTCCTGTTTTTATTAAAGATCATTTTTATACTATTTTTGCGTTCACTGTTTAATATAAATTTTTAGGAGGTCTTGCATTGGCAATTGAGGGTCCATCTAAGGCTGAAATCAAATGCAAAGACAACAAAGATGGCAGTGCTACTATCACATACACACCAACATCGCCTGGAGAATATAAGATTCTTATCAAACATGCAGGACAACCAATTCTTGGCGCTCCATTCATAGCTAAGATAATTGGTCTGTTTTTAGGCTACAAATAAAATATTTCCATTAGAACAAATTGAATGAAATCAATAATCAGTTGTAAACAATGCAGGTGAGGACAGATCTATTTTTACCAGATCAGTTCTGACGAGCAGTGAACAGTCTGCCATCACAAGACAATCACATGTTACTGTTGGCAGCACCAGGCATTTGACTATTCAGGTTAATGATTGCCTTCTAACAAATGTGTATTTTAAAAATTGGCTATAATCTATCCAAGTGACGCGCCTGTATTGCAGTTTTAATAAAATATTTTTACAGGTGACTGAAAGTGACCTAAGTAACTTATCGGCAGTTATCAGGTCTCCATCTGGACATGACGAACCATGTGGACTCAAGAGACAGCCAAACGGACAACTGGGTATGTTTATTTCTAAGGTTTCTTGACCTGTCAGTATCCGAATTAAATAAATTGAATGAAAAGCCAGTATTTTTTGTTGTTCCAGGCATTTCCTTTACGCCGAAGGAGTCAGGTGAGCACCTTGTGACCGTATTCAGAAACGGACAACCAATCCCTGGATCCCCGTTCCGTATCGTCATTCAAGCGCAGGAAGTTGGGGATGCGGACAGAGTTAAGGTCCGTAAATATTTTTGCGTATTTTTCGTATGAAAAAACTAAATTGTCAATTTTTTTAATTTCATTGAAGGTTTATGGAAGCAACATATCAAATGGCAACGCAAATGAATTGAATGAATTCATTATTAATACGAAAGAAGCTGGAGTGGCTGGCCTGTCTATTTCGGTGCAAGGTGAATAACTTTAAGTTACTTTTTATATCATATTGCCTACCTGAGCCATATTATCTTCGCCTAATATTTTAAAATAATTTCCACTTAACATACAAATCTCATCATAAGAACTGAAAACATTTGCGAAAGTAAATGAAGAGAAACTGTTTGAATAGCTAATAATATTAATAATATTAATAATAACCGTAATAAACATTTTATAAAATTTGGAAACTCTAAATGAAAATCAACGTTTGTTAAAAATAATATACGTCTTAGGTCAAAGTTTTGTTAGAGAAAAAAAACAGCAGATAACTTGAAATGCTTTGAAACAAATTTAAAGTGTAATATTTGAGTTGGTTTTTACTATAAGGCTTTATAAGATGGTTACAAAGGACGGTGAGGCCAATTTCAAAAGTTTTCAGTGTTTTTTTATAATGTAATTTTTGCAGAAATGTAATTTCTTTTTGCTACCAAGGTCCGGGGAAAGTGGAAATAAAATGCACAGAAAACGACGATGGCACAACTAAGGTTTCGTACAAGCCGACTGAGCCAGGAATCTACCACGTGACTATCAAGTATGGAGACAAGCCTGTTCCTGGTTGGTTCCGTTATGTCGTCTTGTTTCTTTTCAAGTTCAAAATTGTTTGTTGCTAATAGTGGTAGTGCCTGAAATTCTGACAGACAGATTTTATTATTATTACTGGCAACGCATATTTCAACATTAGTTGAATAAATGTTGGATAAATGTTCCAACCAGTGTATGTATACATCAAATTTAACATGCATATAATTTTGTAACGTTTAATAACTGTTATGTTAACTTTTTACATACTACCACAAACAGGAAGTCCTTTCAACATCCAGGTGGCGGGTATGCCATCAGGGCGGGTAAAGGAAAGGATTGTAAGGCAGCAACAAGCAGCTACCATCACCTCCGTTGGAACGACATGCGAACTCAACATCACAATGCCAGGTTAGGCAAAGGGAACTTATAAAAGTTAATTTGATTAAGGAATGTTCGTTTTTTCAAGTTGTTACACGAATTATTTGTTTTAAAACTTTTGTTTAAGCAACTATAATTTAACATTTTAAATACTTTTTGTGAAAACGTTTCTTAGGCTCATACAAATTTGTTTTCTCTCAAGTTTATTTAGCTTTGCTTCTTTTACCTATTTTTAAATAATGGAGTTTTTAACTGAACTTTAGTTCAACAACTAATAATATTTATTCTTCTTCATTTGGTCCTTTAATTTTATTTCTAGAAATGCAGCATACTTTGATTCTACTAAAAAAAAATTTGCTCAAACATCTTGCTGATATATTAAAAACTACCAAAGTTAATAATTATTTGTTGCAATTAAAATAAATGAAAAAGTTATTGAATTTTTTTTCGTTAATAAGCAAATTAACAATTTTTTCAAAATACAGGCATTAACGTCAATGAAATTGAAGGACAAGTAACAAGCCCATCAGGCCAAGTTGACAAATGCCAGGTCGTTGATTTGGGTAACAGCAAATTTAGAATAAGCTTTGCTCCTAAAGAATCTGGCGTACATTTTGTTAGTTTGAAGCACAAAGGAATGCATATCCCCGGTTAGATTATGTGTGTTGAAACAAGGATTCTGATGTTATTTGTTTTATAATCTGCAAAATTGATGTGACTTTATAGCGCTAGTTGAAAATTAAAAATTTCTCAAAATCTGCTTAACAACTATCCATTCGGCAAACACTCAAATTTTAATTAAAGCGTGTTGATATTTTCAGAACATAAACTGATCGATGAATTATTTTTATTTAAAATTAACATAAACTTTAAAGGAAGCCCCTTCCAGTTTACCGTTGGTCCCATTGTTGGAGGTGGACCCGAGAAGGTCAGGGCTGTAGGACCGGGACTTGAAAGAGGAGAGTCCAACAAACCTTGTACTGAATGCTTTTCGTTAATTAATTGTTTTCAACAAAATTAGCATTGAAGACTTTATTTTATTCTCATCAATGCAATTGTTGACTCTCAGGCCACTTCACAGTAATAACAAGAGAAGCAGGAGCTGGAAGTTTGTCGTTGGGAGTTGAAGGACCGAGCAAAGCCATCATTGATTTCCAGGATAGAAGAGATGGAACAAGCGACGTCAATTACGTCTGCTCAGAGCCTGGTATGCATTCAGGAATTTTTGTCATGTGTGGCTTTTTAATTCACTTTAAAAAAATAAACTTTTAGATGTTGCGTGAGTAAAAATGAAAAATTGATATTTTCAAGGCGAATACTTGGTCTCAGTTAAATTCAATGGTCAGCATATTACAGACTCCCCATTCAAAGTTTACATCTCGTCTACTGGTGACAGTCAAAAGTTACACGTTCAAAATCTTCAACAGCAAGGCCTCCCGGTTGGTCAAACCTGAAATTTAAACTTTCATAAAGTAATTAATTCACTTTTCAAACAATAAATTCTTCATTACACATTTCAACACTGAACGTTTTCATTTACATAACATTTTTTTTTCAAAATTTTATCCAGGTCAACACTCAAACAGAATTCCTCGTAGAATTCAATGGAGCACAAGGACAGCTGGATGCGAAGGTCGTCGCTCCATCTGGCATTGAATCCGTCGCACAAGTTCAGGAAGTTCAACCAGGTTTGTTAACTTTTTAGCCCTTTGTAGCACATGTGTATACTATCTGTTGCACGTGATCGAAATTAGTGATAACGCCAAACATAATTGTTAGATCATTTGATATTTTAAATTCAGATGAGGAAATCGAATCCATATTTTAAATATTCATACATTAGGTCGTTTCAGCGTGAACTTTGTGCCGAAAGAAGGAGGTGTACATTATATTCACCTGTTGTTGAATGGCAACCACGTTCCTGGATCCCCGTATCCTGTGCAAGTTGGAGTAATCAGTGCAGATCCCAGCAAAGTCAGAGCTTATGGAGATGGGCTTCACAGTGGACAATCTGGTAAATCTTTCTCACGACTTTAAATTTTTTATTCCTTCTAATGAAAATAATATGAATCTTGTAACGAGTGAATAAAAATATTTTTGCGATTTTAACGTTTACTTCATTAAATAATCATGCAGGCCAAGCTTGCAAATTTATTGTGAACACAACACAATCTGGCCCAGGAGCGTTGTCTGTTGGAATATCTGGTCCCTCTAAGGTTGAACTGCAAACAAAGGAAGTTGAAGAAGGTGTGAACAATTTTCTTTTCGAAACTTATTTTAAATTTGATTGTTATTTGAGAAATTCTATTTTTTCTCATCAGGTTATGAATTCACCTACACGCCACTTGCACCTGGTCCTTATTTAATTAACATAAAATATGCTGGCAACAACCATATTCCTGGCAGCCCTTTCAAGGCCCAAGTTGGAGGTTTGTTTTAATAGGCACCTTCTTCGTTAATTATCATTAATAATTTTATAATCATCTGTTATCATTAGTGTTTTATCTTAAATTGTAAAAAGAAGAATAAAAAATGTTAGTAATTCAACAGCCCGCAAATCTTGATTTTACACGCGCGCACACATACGCACAACATAGACACACTTACACACTGTGATATGAATAGACTGTGATATGTAAATGAATGTATCAGGTGTAGGCACACCAGCGGCATACACTGAGCAGTCACGAGTTGTCGTAGAAACGGTAACGAAGTCAACAACCTGCTCTATGACTCAACACCTCGGCGAATTTGTTAGTGACTACACAAAGGTCGTTGCGACAGGTAACGGACTGAACCAAGCATTCGTCAATCAAGAAGCTACTTTCTTAGTAGATGGGTCGCAAGCAGGTTTGCATTATAATCTAATTTTCAATTTTATACAATTCCAGATATAAGAATTTATTTTTATATTGAAAATGTTGTTGCGTTGGAAGCATTTTTTCATTAATTTTATAATTTGATATTGCTCCAGGTTACAACTTGTTTTGGGTTGGAATAGCTGGTCCTCACGTTCCTGCTGAAAAAATTCTGGTAACTCATCTTGGTGAGCTGCGTTATTCAGTTCGCTACCAAGTCAGTCAGCCAGGCACCTACAAAATCTACGTTAAGTGGGGAAATAAGTTAATTCAAGGATGCCCATACACCGTTGAAGTAAAATAAAAATATTATTTATTGATTATTTTGTTCTATAACTCGCTAAATTTTGGTTGTCCACTAAAAAAAGTATTATTTCACGTTATATATTATCATTTTGTCAAAATGACATTTGATTTGTGATGAAAGATGCAAACTTTTGAAAATAAGCATTGCTATTCATTAACTTTCATGCGTTTTATCTTTCTCTTCTTTATGTTTTATTTTCAAGTGTTTTGAGTTTTTTGGTTGCTATTCAAATGTTGTTTGTCTACAGCTTTATCAGTTTTAACTAATTTTCAATCTGCATTTACAAATTGTGTTTTGTGTATTTATTTATTAATTTATTATATAATTAATTTATTATTATTAATTTATTTAAAATTTTCATTTTGAATCTCATTCTTGCACTTCATATGATGATGTATCTACTTTTGATATGCATAAGAAAACAAATGTAAACATACATGGTACTATTGATGTGTCAATTTCTCTGACGGCGATCAATGTATTTTTTGTAATTCAAAAAATTCAATGCAATTCAAATGTAATTCAATGTAATGCAGTGGAGCTTGAATAATTTGGACGCAAGATATTATTATTATTATTGTCATTAATGATTAATGTTATATATTTCGGTCAGTCAGTCACTCGAATATTTCGAATTATAAATGATTTGAAATCGTTTTTATCGCTTCTCATATTAAATTTTTAAACGTATTTTTAAATGTTGTTTCTCGATCTTTTAGTAAAGTTGAAAAAGGCGGACATGAATGCAATGACTTCGACTGCAAGCCGAGATTGTAAGTCGAGTCAAGTGTATAAAATGTCAAACAAATTTTTCAATAATTTAATGTAATGTAGCAAATGAACATAATTACAAAAATTTTTTGTAGCATAAATTCTTAAAATTTTATGCGTAAAAATTTTTTTAGGTCATCAAATTACCAAAAAATTGTTTTACGTGGATATCCGTAAGAAGATATAAATTAAACAATAATGAAAATTATCAAGAAAAATATAAGTCGCCGTCTTTGCCAACGGTCTCCAAATCGACTTTATAAATTAGGAACAAGCAGACTATGTATTATTTATAATATGATTTAATTTACAAAAATTTTAGCGAGTGGATTTGCTTGTGTAAAAATTTATTCATGCAAATGTAAATCGTAACTTACAGATAAACCCCATAGATTTAATTAAAAATATTACCTGGGTAAGAAACATCGGTTTATGTTAAAAAATAGATTTTTTATCTGTTTTGCCTGAATGAATATTATTGAACGTGTTTCAAATCAGGAAGTAACTTAAACTGTACGACTTTGTTCATAGTTAAACTAGTACTATTAGCATTGTTATTCTAAGTGCTTCTAAAGATCGTTATTTAGAGGCACGCTAAAAGTATCCAACACTGTTCTATCGAGTACATACCACCGAATTTAGTATAGTCGAGACCTGTGGCACTTAAACTTGACATTAACGGGAAAACATTGACGTCATTACGCTACAACTCACAATCAATATATTCACCCTCCAATTGATGATTCCCTGCATAAAATTTAATGTATAGCGACAATGCTGCTCCAACATAATATAATTGCAACAATACGATACAAAAATTCCAGTCAGAATTAATAAATTTCTGCAATGAAGACTTAAGGACAACCGGATTAATATAAAAAGCGGAACGAATAGATCAACTTCTCGGCTGGATTATTAATTCTTGATCTCGGTCAAATTTTCTGAGCCAAAAAAATCTACTTTTATTTGTTTCACCCCTTTATTTACTTTCTTAATCAATCTTTTTTAAGGGGAACTTACCAAGTAGAAATAAGAATAGTTCTGAAAGTTAATCAATCAATAAGCTTCTTTAATCCCTAAAAAAACCATTGAAGCAAAGTACATACTTATCGATTTCCACAAGCTTTTCTATCTTTGGTCAATTTTATTAAATCCAAAGTCCCCGCGCCAGTCCATTCTGTTATGTCAATTACATCAAACTACTAGTCTACAAATCACTACGCACGGCACTTCGCCCACTCAAGTCCAACACTCTATTACAATTCTTCCTATTATTTTACCTGATTCTAAAACTCTTGATGTTCCTTGCTGTTTTAGACTTCGATTGCAAATATATTCCCGTCTAGACTATGTACTGCGTGTGTGTTATTGCCCCTGAAATATCAATCAATCAATCAATCAATCAATTAGCTTATAAAGCGCTATTTCCGCGATGTTCAACAGCGCTCTTCAATGAATTTTGAAAACAGATGGGTCTTGAGATCAGCTCTGAATTTCGCAAGTGATGGAGAAGTAGTCAGAGAAGTAGGTAGAAAGTTCCAGAGAAAAGGACCAGAAAAAGCAAAAGCAGATTTGGCAAAAGAGTGTTTAACACGAGTTAAGAAAAATCGAGAAGAAGAAGACGATCGTAAACCGGGGCGTTTAGGTTCAATTAATATATCTGATAAATACTTAGGAAATAATTTAGATTGAGACTTATACATGAACGTGCAAATTTTAAAAATTATTCTATATTTTATAGGTAGCCAGTGCAACAGAACAAGATATGGAGATATATGAGAAAAGAAAGGGGCACGAACAACTAGACGAGCAGCAGAGTTAAAAGCTTTACTTAAAGGATATAGTATAGATTCAGAAGACCATAGTAGAGCGAGTTACAATAATCAATCCTAGATAAGACTAACGAAGTAACAAAAAGGAGAAGAGTAGGATCATCAAGAAAAGGCAAAAGTTTTTTTATTCTACGTAGATGAAAGTAAGAGCTTCTAGCAACACTATTAATCTGAGAAGAGAGAGACATAGTAGAATCAAAGATAAAACCTAGACTACGAAACTTATGAGAGACATCAAGAGTTTTAGAATCAGGTAAGATAATAGGAGGAATAGTAATAGAGTGTTTAGATTTATTAAAACAAATTAATTCAAACTTAGAAGGATTAAGTTTAAGACACATAGAGTCAGACCAAGCGATAATTGAAGAAAGACATAGAGATAAATTATGAAGAACACTATTGAGATTAGATGGAGGAAAAGAAGTATAAATGTAAGAATCATCAGCATATAGTTGACTAGAGAAAGAAAAGTTATTAATAATACGAGGTAGTTCAGAAGTATAAAGTATAAATAGAAGAGGGCCAAGGGTAGAACCCTGAGGTACCCCGAAAGTAAAAGTAGAGGAGTTAGAAGTAGAATTATTGAGAACAACAGAAAAAAAACGATTACAGAGATAAGAAGAAAACCAAGATAGACAAGAATCAGTAATATTAAAAGAAAGATGCAGCAGTCTCAAGAGAATAGTATGGTCAACAGTATCAAAAGCTGAGGAAAAGTCAAGAGCAAGAAGAAGAGTAAGATTACTATTGTCACTAGAGAGAAGGATATCATTGTGTATTTTAAGTAAAGAAGTTTCAGTACTGTGAGCAGGTTTGAAACCAGATTGAGATACAGGTAGCAAAGAGTTAAAGTCTAAATAGGATGACAGTTGATTAAAAACAACTTTTTCTATTATTTTAGAGATGAAAGTAATACTAGTTACAGGTCTATAATTAGATAAAGAGGTAGGATCTAGGGATGAGTTTTTAAGAATAGGAATAACAATAGAATTCTTATAAGAAGTAGGAAATTTAGAGGTGGAAAGAGATAAATTAACTAATTTGAGAATGATTGGATAAAATATTGAAGAAAATTCTTTAAGTAAATTAGAAGGAAGTAGATCTAGAGAACAGGTTGTAGACGACATAGAATTAATAATTTTAGTTAGTTCTAAAAGATTTATTGGAGTAAATACAGAGAAAGATTCAGTAGTAAGTTTAGTAAAGTTATGAGAAGAAAAATTAGAATTAGATGTTCTTAAAGAAGTAATTTTATTTACAAAAAAGTCATGAAACTGTTGAGCAGAAAAAGATGAGTGAGAAGATTTCAAAAAATCTCTCCGAGTCGAAAAAAGTGTTAAAAAATTGTAAAAATTGAAAGAAATGAATTTGGTTGTTGGCGTTTCTCCTAAATAATATTTGTCATTCTGTTACGTTTTATTCTGGTTATTATTATGAAAACGAAATACCGCAAGGTAAATATCTAGCTGCGAACTTAATATTGCTATTTTTATTTTCGAGGTCTTATTTGATACTAACGTTTCATTTCATTTCATTTCGTTGGGTGAAGTAATGTGATGAAAAATTGTATACGTATGTAAATGATCGAATGTTTTAGTGTTAATAGCTTCGAATTTTCATTTAGTAAGCCTCGAATTTTCAGTTCTCATAGGATTAATCCAAATAATTTCATTGTTCTTTGGTTTATTATATTAAATCACAGTACAGATGTTTAACGTGCCACATCTAGGAGTATACGGGATGACCAGGTTATAGTTGTAGCTATTTACAAGCAAGCCTGGTAGCTAATTAGTCAGAAATCAGCAGCGAGTCCAAGCAGCTTACACAGCTGTTATAATTGTTTATATCAACAAATAAACATTGCATGTTTTGAATTTTATAGAGAGGTGTGTGTATGTGTAAGAGTGTATATGTGTGTGTGGGAGAGAGAGAGAGAGAGAGAGAGAGAGAAAGAGAATGTGTGTTTGTGTGTGTGTATGTGTATGTAAAAATATATAACATTTAATAAATACATGCCTTTTTATATATCTGACCATCAATAATAATAAGCAGTTCATACACATACATTCAATATATACGTACATGCATGGTCATCTTTGTTAACAAAAATGACCAAATTTTGTGTGTGCGTGTGTTTGTGTTTGTGTGCGTGTGTTTGTGTGAGCCTACGTTTACCTATTATATATTCATATATATATATATATACATATATATATATATATATATATATATATATATATATATATATATATATAGAGAGAGAGAGAGAGAGAGAGAGAGAGAGAGAGAAAAAGAAAGAAAGAGAGAGAGAGAGAGAGAGAGAGAGAGAGAGAGAGAGAGAGAGAGAGAGAGTAGACATTAATAAACAATGTGCGTAACAAAATATCGATAAACTTAACCATTAACTGATCAAAGGTGAAAAAGCGGTAATATTTTTTAATAAGACACATAATTATATATCATTCTAATATGGGAAATTTATGAAATATACATTAAATTTGAAGTTAGCAAACGCCGAACGTGCTACGATTTTCATCAATAAGTGCATTCCTGACAGTCTTAATGCAATGTATAATATATATGATGAAACGTATGAAATTGTATACAAATACATAAAGATACTTTTGACTTTTATGTATGTAATGTATAACCTGATGTATAATATAGACACATGTGTATAATATGTGAAAATGTATCTAGAAATATGTGTATCATATATGAAATGTATATTGATATATGTGTATCATATATGAAAATTTATATAGATAATGTGTGCCATATATGTTCATATGAGTTTAATATGCATATATAGTATAGAAATGTATACGATTCACATGATATCATTGTTCATAGTAGAACTTTTATTGTTGTTGTGGCTGTTGTTAAATGACCAGAACGTAGTAGACAAAGACGTAGTTGGTTTATAAGCCCTCCGATAGCACGAGTCTGCCCTTCTCTACTTGCAGGAAAAGTGAATGGCGTCGAGCGTGTTAAAGCTTTCCTAGAATGAGGTCAAAAAGGTATGAATTGAATGATTTGATTTAATAAATTAATTTTTGAGTAAATAAATTCTATATGAATGAATTAATAATTAAATGGATGTACGAATTAACGATTTAATCTTTAATGGGTTCTTTACGTTTGCATTTCGTTTGCTGTTGAAAATTAAATTTTCTAAATAATGAAACGAAATGAATGAATTAATGCATCAATATTTGAAGGAATGTTGATTGAATGAAAATGTATAAACGAATTACGAATTAATTAATGCATTCTTTACAAATCATTTAATTAATGTTAAAAATTAAATTTTTTTAGTAACTGAATGATTTTGTTGTTTAATTACAATGTTTGTCGCATGTTTCTTTCCGAATTGTTTCGTATATTCAATATTGTTGGTCGACTTGTTTGATGGTGTGTTTGACGTCTTATGATTTTTAGACTTTTGTTTCGCGTTTGTATTTTTATGAGACTGAACTTAGCCACAATGACTGACCTATATAATTTTATAAGCAATCTTCGATGCCAATTATACACATTTAAAAGAGATAAACGTAAAAGAGAGGGCACAGCAAGCCTGCATGCATATGCGATATATGTTATATTATGTTATATGATATGTGCTGTTTAAGTACCAGCTGACATGTAATGAATGTTATTATAAGCTTATATGCTATATTATGTTATGTTATATGCTGTTTAAGGTATGCATATATACATGTATATATAATTATATAGTTATATATTGATGCCATAAAAATATATAATACTGTAGTTGTGTGTATTTGATAATCCTATCAATTTCTATTATTTTTTAGTAAATTAACCCATTAATGCATGACATCTTTGATTTCACACCACATTGATGAACTTTGTTAACATTAGTAAATATGTTGTCAATTGAGGATGATGATGAGGAAGATGAAACTCTTGTTGGCAGATTAATTAACGGAGTAAAATTGTAACTTGAAAGAATATTTTGATACAGTAAATTGTTATTACTAGAATTGTTGTATAAGTCAACATTAAAATCACCAACAACATAAGAAAACAATTTACTGTTTTGAAAAATTGATTCTAGGCTGGAAAGAAAATCTTTAAAATTTGAATTTGGTGGTCTGTACACTAGGTATATGACTTCAGAACAACACATGCATGGCATACCATCAATTGATGACTTTTTATTGTAAAAACACAAAACCATATCAAAATTATTAAAAAGTTGAAAAATGTCACCCACTAAACATTTTAAAGTTTTAACCCATTAATGCATGACATCTTTGAGAGGCCGGTGTGTGATTATTGATTGGAGTTGGAGTACTATGTCATGTGTTTTCTGACTGCTTCAAATCACATTTAACCCACTGCCTTGGTGGTGGTGCAGTCCTTTTTTTCGACGATTGTTGTAGTGGGGTTGTTGCACATGCTGAGCTGTTGTGAGTGTTTGTGGCAGAATGTCTTCGCCGCTTTGATCTACTGACGTTAATTTCATCTTTATCAACTTTCCGTAGACTTCAACCATGGAATTCTCGATAGTACTACTGGAAACCAAGGTGATATTTGCGCGTTGACCTTATTAGGCCATTGGTTGAGGTGTTTGCAATGTAATAACAAGACGAAAATCGTGGTTATTTAATAGTTGTTTATTTATGCATAAAATACCATTAAAAATATATACATATACATATAAATTTATTCATTTATTTAAAAGATATCATTGAAATGTACATATAACATAATACTATCATGTTTATATAAAACTAGGAAACAAATGAACAAATAGAAAACTGTTAAAAACAAATTTCAATTTAATTTAGTTAACTTTCTTTTCTTACTAAGAGATGAACCGTTAATATTTTCATTTACACTTTTAACAAAGTTTTTTGTCAAGCAATTAAAAAACCGTTCAGCAATCATACGTTTACATCATGACTTTTAACACAGTAATTATTATCAATGATAATAGCATCCTCAATGACAAGCATATCAACAATTTTGCAAAAGACTCTTCTGGTTGGATGAAGTGAGAAAATTTTTCATGATGGCCTCAGACTGTTTCATTCCTGCAAATATCTTCCAACAGTCTATGCATGTCATGAATAGGTATTCCGATGGTTTTATTAGCGCTCCCCTGTTTACATCATTGAAAAATACTTGCTCTTTTAAATGGTGGACATCTACACAGATGGATTCATCATCAACTAATATTTCCTTGCAGTCATCACATCGTGTAGTATGAAGCACACTCAAATGCAGGTACCCGTCATTATTTAAGCCGCTATTTACTTTTACCTTCTTCGTTAATTTGTTCAATGTGTTTACTGATGGTAGGCACATAATATTCAATTCATACAACTTAACATAAACTGCATGACTAGCAGCATATAATAAATAGTTACTTTCACATGATCAGTTTGCAAATTTTTAAGTCTAGCCATCACATTCAATAGCTGATTCATGGTGTCAACTTTTTTGTTGATGATGCCTTCAACAAATGATTTTGAAACTTCTCGACCTTTGTTAAACAGGGATATATTTTTTTTGTTCATCTATGGTGATAGATGATTTGATATGAGGGCAACAGTTGTCAAAATGTATTTCATACAATACCAAACTGTTTTCGAAGATTTGACATTGGTATCCACTTGGAGCAGATGTTTCCTTTTTTAAACGATCTAGAATTTCTTCTAAACTCAAATTTATTATCTGATCACTTTTGTTGAATTCATTTTCAAGTTCATTCATTCTTTTTATTTCACCTTCTCGACGACACGCAGCAGATGAATTTGTTGCAGGTCTCGTTAGATGCTCGATTGTTGATGCGTATGATGGTACATTAAATATTGTTGGAATTGTTCCAGGCTTTAATTCTCGCTTGATTCTGGACTCACTATTGCTTGTTTTGTTTTTATATCTTGTTGAATTTGTATCAGAATATTTATCAACAAAATCCGAAGGTCGAAAATGCAAAGAGCACATCTTTGAATGTCTGCTTGGAATAAAATCCCTTCGTGGATTTGCCTTATTCCACTTTGCACAAAGTTCAGAATCATTGACTGGGTAGGAATGAAAAGACACTTTGTTTTCAGCATCTATCGCAGCATTTGATTTGTATCCTCTTTTGCAACCATAGGCAGCACACTTGTTCACCATTTTAGGTAGTAGTTTACTGTAATTGTAATGTTAGTTTAAAATCATATTTAATATAAATCTTGAATAAATGTAAAATTTAATATATTATATTCTCAAGTCGCCCTGGTTATGATGTTAAAACTAGAAATCCAAAAGAAAAAAGATTATATTCTCAAGTCGCCCTGGTTATGATGTTAAAACTAGAAATCCAAAAGAAAAAAGATAGCGGCAAGTCCACTACTGCATTTAAACTTAAACAGGTTTAGAGTATCATTTTCATTCATTCATAAAAATGCTCAACCTCATTTTTTTTTGTGATAATAAAATGGACGTCAAAGGAGAAATGACTAATGAAATATTCCTTAAATATACATATTAATTTTAGTAATTAAAAGTTTTAGGCAAAATTTACTTTACTTATCTTATTCTTAATACCTTAAAAATTAAAATGTTATTTATTTATGCAAAAAAACAAATCAAATAATAACCAATATTAGAAGTGCGGGTACAGATCAATAAATAAATTGTTGTTTAATAAATTCATTCATCTTCAACTTTTTAATCCAGAAATAGTTTTGTGTAAATTTAATTTAAGAAAATAAACCAATATATATAAAAATTAAATCTAAAATAAATGTTCTTTCTCTAAATAACTCCTAACTAACTAACCGACTGTGAAGAAATAATAATCTTCAACTTTTTAATCCAGAAATAGTTTTGTGTAAATTTAATTTAAGAAAATAAACCAATATATATAAAAATTAAATCTAAAATAAATGTTCTTTCTCTAAATAACTCCTAACTAACTAACCGACTGTGAAGAAATAATAATCGAAATTGCACTTTTAGCAAAAGTAAAAATTATATTGCTCCAAATTTAAAATGTTACGGAAATTTTTAAAATAATTAAAAAATGATTTAAGTTTGTTATAATACCTATTTTACACGATTTTATCACCAAAATAAAATTAAAACATTGGAAAATAGCAACAATCAACAAGAATATATAGGCATGCACGATCGGAACCAATAAAGAAAATTAAAGGAAGTAAAAAAAGATTAACAAAGAAATTTAACATGCTGCTAGTTATTAAACTACTGGAATTCATAGATGCAAGTAGACTATCAACCTATAAACTATATAATATGTATCTAATATTTATGTAATATATGTAAGATTGTTTCTAAATAAACCTGATTTATTAATCTGTAAAACAGTTTATTCAAACAAATTAAATGTCATATAATCAAATAATATAAAATAATACAGAGATATAAATTAAAGAAAACATACCTGTAAAACAGTAATCAATTACAGGCTTATTCATACGAAACTCATAAATCAAATAAATTATAAAATATGTCAATCACGTGGTGCAGCACATTTATCGAAGCACATTTATCGAAACCCAAACAAAGATCAAACATATATCAAAGATATTGAATATCATAGATATGAAATAAATACATAAATGTGGTTACATTTACATATATTATAAATGTAATAGCCTAATATGGTCAGAGTTGAAAAACGTTATGTATCTGCTTTTTTAAAATTTATTTGAGAGCAAAGTTCGTGAATCCATCTTTGACAAATTTGGCATTCAACCCATTCATCTGTTAATTGAGGAGTGCTAGCACACCAACAGTAAAGACATGTCTGTCTGTCTTGTCTGTCTAGTCATGTCTTCTGATGATTGCAACACCTCTTGTTGATAAGTGTAACGTAGATCAGCTGGATCAAATGTTTCAGTTAACTGCTGACCAGAATCTAGCATTCTTAACATACGAATTAAATATATGCCACAGTTCCATGTGTCTCTTTGTTCATATGATTTTGGTTGTGGTGTAAATATCCAATTAGCATTACAATTGACAAAGCTGTAGTAACATTTTAGAAATGAAAAAAACAGAGATTGCAATTTTTCATTACAAATATTTCCTGTAATAATCGGATTATAAACCGTACCCCTTTCAGCATCAGCAACAAAACAACAGTAGTGGTTATCGTTAAGCAAATAAGGCATGAAGGTGTATTTCTTAGAAAACAAGCATTGATATTAGGGTAGCATGGGGCAAAAAGCCACCTCTAACGTTTGGCGGTTGACCACACCCAACAACTCGAACATTTTTTAAAGTTTAATGTTGCCTTAGCTAGATTGGTATGTCCACTACCTAATTCTACAATTTAAATTATTCAAAAATACACTTTCTGTGTTTTATGAGGAAAACTATAGGGGTCTATCAAAAGGCCCAAATTAAGAAATTAACAAAACAAGCTGTGATTACAATGGTTATAGCTTTAATAGAAACAAAATGCATGAAAAAAAATGCTTTATTATTTTTAATGAAATGACAAAATAAAATTTATTAAAATTTTAATGTTTTGTTTGTAATTTTAATCATCACACTCAATACAAATAAAAATGTCATTATAATCCTCTTCTAATTTTTGGCATTTGATCCACTGACGCCCAGTTACATCTTTACAAAAAATTTGTGTGCAAGTCCCACATGGAGTTGTATCTTTGGTTCGTTTCACCGTTTTACTTTTTATATCTAATAAATCTTTAGAACGCTTTATCTTTTTACAATTTTGATCATCTTTTTCTTGTAGCAATTTTTTGTTTGGTGAGGACGTTAGCAAGGTAGCTCTTTCAGATTTTCTTTTTCTACCTCGTGGCGTTGATGATTTTATTGGTCCAACAATTGACTCCAAAAGGCTTTTTGAAGAAATTGATTGGTTTGGGTCATCTTCAACCACTGATTCAATGGTTTCAATCAATGAATTTGAATGTAAATTCAAATCTAAAGCAGATGATGGTAACGGTTCATCTGTCAAATTCGAAGGATGAAAATCTTCATCTGAAAATACGTTCATATTCGGTGGCCAAAGACCTGTAGAAGCAAAACCATTTACTGCTTTGTCAATGGTAACACTTTTGAAATAAGCTGTTGTCCACGTTCCCCGCTTGTAATTTTTCCTATTTGTCTGGAACCTTTGCTGCCAACAATTTTCACTGGTTTCTGAACAGTTGAGATTCCAGTTTCATCCACATTCCATATTTTCATAGCATTGTAATTTCCATTGTTGAGAGTTTCAAGATATATGTCGAAAAATATTTTTACCTGCTCTTTATTGAAGCCAACTAACCGTGATAAATTTATCGCTTCCGGCTTTCTAATAGATAGCGTTGGATGTCTTTTTAAAAAACCATACATCCAGTCTATCCCTGCCATTTTCATTTCAACCTTGAATGGATGGCTTAATTTCATTTTTTCGGCAAATTCAAAAGCCACTTTCCTGACGTCTGTTGTGGTCATTCCGAAGAGTGATTTTTCCATACTTTTAATAATTTCTACTAGTTCTAGTTCTTGGTCCTTTGTAAAAATTGAGTGAAAATGTCCCAGCCTAATTTTTCCAGGAAATTTGGTCATGGCCATCTGATGCCTTTTTAAAGTTCTTGCAGGGACCCCATATTTTTTGACAGCCGTTTTTAGTGGCATGCCATTCGTTACTGATTCAACAGCAATTTTCAATGATTCATCATTATAAGACGAACATCTGGTGGATTTTCTTATGTAATTTCTTACCATTTTCAATCTTCAAAAATTAAAATAATTTTAATTTAATTTTAAAAACTTATACAAAAACAAAAGTTTGAAAAAATTTTAAAAATATAATTTTAATTACAATTATTGGCTGCCTTAAGTGAAAATATCTAAAACTTGACAAATAGTTAAAACAATTAAAGTTAGCCTTCTTGCCCCAAAGTAAAAGAGGCGTTTTGCCCCAAAAGAGAGCGCGAAGAATAAATTAAATTTTAATTAACAAAAAATTGTTCTAACCAATTTGAAGTTGATTTTCTATATGTAAAAATGATTTCTCCTCACAACAAACTACTCCTAATCACAAAAAATTATGTTATTTTAACAAATTTTAAAAGAAATCGAAAAACAAAAATTATAACACGAGCGATATTTGACCTACAAATTCTTGAAACTTTTTTAATAAAATAACCAAAGCTCAATACCACGCGGTTTTTTATTATAAATAATGTGGGTGCGTTCTATTTTTCAAAAATTAATTTAAAAATTTTCGGACTTGAATTAATTCGGAGAAATTTGAAAAAGTGCTTTTTGCCCCACGTGGCGTTTTGCCCCACGCTACCCTATAGAACATTTATCATTAAAATCCTTGTTTAATACAGCGGTACTAATCGAAATTTTCATTTAGGTTTTTTCCAGTAGAATATTCTTTTTCATTGAGTGTTCGGAAATCTTCAAAATATATTAGATCACCAATTTTTGCCATAGCAGTTGCGTTGTCACCAAGATTGTGCATGTAAAATTGTGGATCAGAAACCAGTTTGTTTATTTCACTAATATTAGGAACCACGTCATTTCTCATAATTTGTTTAATTTTGGAAGGCAACAAGCATGTGTGTTGATTTTTTATAAAATTTTACGTCAGAGAGTTGTACTTCCGCTTCCCGAATGTAGTTATTTTTATCGAGGATTACGAAAACTGATCCTTTATCAGCTCTGCGGATGATAATGTTTTCATTGTTGATCAGAATTTTTAGATGTAGGTGTTGTTTTTTGCTGATGTGTTTTTTTGTGTTGTTGATTAATGTGTTGTTATTCGTGAAGTTTTTTGTGATGTATTTTTTTGTGATTTCCTCGATTTTGGTGATGCATCTGTGGGATAGTATGTTGTTGTGTGGTGTCCATGTGGATTTGATATGTTTGTTTAGTGTGTTGAGAAATACGTCGTGGTGGTTGTTGAGCTGGTGGGTGTTTGCAAAATTTCTTATCTTCAGGTCGCGAATGATCTTGTTGATGCTGTCTTCGATTCTGTGTTTGTGTATGATATTGTTGCTCGGAACGAAACCTAGTCCGTGGTTGAGGATGTTGGTTTGTTCTTCTGTGAGTGTTGCTCTGAAGAGGTTGATATTAGTGAGGATGTTGTTTAGTGTTCGTTTTTGTTGTTGTGCCTTGTTTAGTTGTTTTGGGAGTTGTAGTCGTGTATATGCTGTGTCATCGTTCGGTTGTTGAGTTTGTTGTCGTGATTGGTTTTGTGTCGGATGTGTTGATGCGTTCGTTGTTGTTGCTGTTGTGGATGGTGTTTGTTCTTTTGCTTTTCAACTCTGCGTGTATAACATTGTTAGTTTTTTTGGGGTTGGCGTAAAAGTTCCATGATGTGTTTTGTTAGTTTGCTGTTGGGTTGTAGTGATGATGATAGATTGTTTCCGTTTAAGTTGAATGTTTTGTTGATTTCCTTGCTGTACGGTGGGGTGTTGCTGATGATAGAGTTCATGTCAAATTCGTAGAGTAGATTATCATCGTCTTGATTTAAGAGGGAGCTGATGTTGGGGTTGACGTCGGTGGTTGATGGATCAGAGTGAGGTGTTATGTCGGTGTTGTTCGTTGTTGTAGGTGGTGTGTCTGGTTCCGTTTCGTCGATCGAGCGCTTGTATCTTCCGCTTGTTATGAACATAGGCTTTGCTACCAATGATTCGTAGATGTGTTATCTTAGGTTTTTTGTTAAACCACACTTCATACGGTGATTTTCCTTCTACAGAAGATGGTCCAGTTCGGTTGAGTATGTAAGCAGCAGTATTAATTAATTCAGACAAAGGGCCTGAGGCAGTTCTTCATGAGCCAGTCTCATGGCTCTTGCTGCTTCAACTAGCGTTCGATTATCACGCTCACTGCATCCATTCTGCTGAGGTGTATAAGGCATAGTTAGGCGTTGTCTAACTCCTTTTTGCAAAATTGATCTGACTTCTTTGATAAATTCACCTCCATTGTCACTTAATACTTCTGAGACTTTAAGACCAGCTGATCTTGACTCTGCAAGCATTTGTCTTAGTCTTTCTGGTACATCTGATTTTTGTTTAACAAAGTAAGCAAATCTGTAGCCTGTGAAATCATCTTTGAACAAAACAAAGTATCTGTAATTTTGAAATGAGAAGCAAAAAAGACCACATACATCTGTGTGAATTAATTCTCCTGGTCTCCGAGTTCCAAATTTCAATCGATGTAACTTTCCATAGACACATCCTTCACATAATTCACTGTCTACAGGTATATCGATGTTTAGTTCACGTTTCATGACCATTTTAACATGTTTCTTATTCTGATGTCCCATTCGTTCATAGTATAATTGCAATGCATCTTGATCGTTGACAAAGTTAACTTCGACTTCAGAATTTAGCGGTCTAACAATTTTTGCAACAAGTTTGAACAAACCCCCATTGTTGTTTCTTATTCCAACAACACTTATCATATTGTCAATAAGTAGATGACAACTTCTTGAGGTTGAAACAAAAGAGCTATTTCTGTTCTTATCTTGAGTTGCAAGTACTGAGAACAAATTTCTTTTTACTTTTGGCACATACAAGACATCTGTAAGTTTAACAGTTTGCCATTAATTTTTCGCTTTCTCTTGAAGATGAATAATTCCTTTTCCAAAAGCTTCTACAGTATCACCATTTGCAACATATAATTTACTCGGTTGAGATTTCAAAACTTTGAAATATGTCTCTTCGGAAAGTTAGATGACACGTTGCACCATTGTCAAAAAACCATTCACCAGTGTACGCTGACTCATCAATTGCAAAAATACTTGATTCCATAGCAACTAGTGATTTCTTATTATCTCTCAGTGTTTGATTACTGGCTGACGTGCACAAAACTACATTTGATGTTTCATCATATGCTTTTCTTGGTGTCGAGGAAACATTTTTGGAATTTTTAGAAGGTCTTCCATCACTGACCTACTTTCTACCAGTGATATTTAACTTGCAAAATTCATTCTACTTAAACTTTAGTTTTACTTACACAAAAATCATTTTACTCAAGTTTTACTTTTAGTTTTGGAATTCTTTTTACTTATACTTATACTTAATTTTAGAGTAATTCTTTCTACTTATACTTACATTTTACTTTTACTTAATTTGCAGTTACCAACTGGTTTTGTTTTTTTAGTGAAATCTCTTGATTTGTTGAAACTTGGCTTTTCAACATTTACAACTAATGCGTTCTGCCTTGATGATTTATCGATTGTGTCGAAAGTCTTTATCTCTCTTTCGAAAGCACAGAGATGAGTGATTAAATCATCTATCGACTGCTTTTCTTCACCTAGCATTAGCCAACTTATTTGAAGTATTGGAAACTATTTGGGAGAATCTGCATCGCTTTGCATACTAATAGCAGCTCTGGTAGTTTATTTTCTCCCGATGCCTGAAGCCCACTGTTTAATTTGTTCCATAAAGTCTTCAATCTTGCAATTTGGCCGGATACATCTACATCCGCTACCTAACTGAAATCGAAAAAATTGCTACAAACTTGGAACAGTTGGTCCTTAGTTGACGCTTCAAAATTTCTTTTTAATTCCTCCCAAACTTCAAACGCTGTGTTCTTGTCCATTATCTTTTGGTATGTATCTTCTGTGACTGCATTTGCAATTACTGATTTGGCATAACTGTTTGCCTTTCTAAACAGATCTGATTTATTTTTAAAATCTGTTGCCTGTTGCTGTTTGGTTTTCTAGTAATTCTGGTTTCGACAACTTCCCATCAATCACATCAATTGCGCCCTCATGGTAGTCCATGAAATCTCGAACACGACGTTTCCAAATGGGCCAATCGGCTGCGACAACTTCCCATCAATCACATCAAGTGCGCCCTCATGGTAGTCCATGAAATCTCGAACACGACGTTTCCAAATGGGCCAATCGGCTGCGCAACTTAACTGTTTTATTTGAAGCTTTGAATCCATTTCTTCCTTGTCTTTCAATTTGACCTTTTAATTGGAAGCAAAATATCGAATTTTAGAGAATGAAGAAGCACGTGTTTTTTCTTCACTTCATTTTTCACAAACACAAAGGAATCTTCTGATATTTTCTTCGTCAAATCAATTAATTAAGAAAAACGATATCTGGGCCTCATAACCTGTTAAATTTCTTGTTACGTAGATCGTTTAATTAATTGATATACTATTGAAAGACATTAAAAGAAGAGAAACAAACTAAGCAACGTTCTCGACTTGTTTATTATCAACCGGATCAACAGAAAAGGAAAAAGTGAAGTTACATACAAAGCAAAGAACATTTGGTCCAAAGAAAAATTAATTTATATTATAAATCATAATGTTTTAATATAAAACATAAAACTTAACACTCTTGAATGCCAACTGACTGCTTTGCAAAGCGGCATAGTTCACTAACTGCAGTTTCATATGATGCAGCCTCTGGCTCTTGCCGTCTAGTATCATTCCAAGCACACGTTAGGACAGTGTGCAAGCGATGACACATGCAGTCAACTCGAACCCCACACTTCAATGCAGCAACGATATTTGAGTCGTGATCAGTAGTGAATGGGACTTTATCAATTGGTATTTCATATTCACTAAGGATGTTGCTCATGACAGTGTATACATTTTGTGCAGTGTGTGAAGAGGTTCCGAAGTGACGAACGGCAAGTGCTGCATGGTGATTTGTAAAGTACCGATCAATCCAGGAGCAGTGCACATCTAGGTATGACTGTTTACGAAAGTTGTTTACGATGTTGCATCACGACTCACGGTTTTTCTTCCCACAACAACGTCAGAAACATCAAACTTTCCATATTTGGCACCTAACTCAACACAGCTCTGCATCAAATTGAGAAGCCCTTTATTTTCAACAGATTTGTATGAGTGGTAACCATCAACACAGAAAAAGATCTGCCTATGCTTCAACATCGTTAATTCTTGAGGGGACAGTTGAATTTTTCGTTTCAAGCATTGCTGGATTTTCAACTGTGACTTTAGCAAGACTACAGCACAATGTTTAATATGTTCTTGCTGATTTTTAGTGCCAAAGTTTTTACCTGATGAATCTTTAAACTGATATACCTTATTGCACTTAATACAAGCACAATAGTAATTCACAGGAATTTCGCTTTCATCATTTTCCTTTTTTTGAAAAACCATGCGAAATTTCTGCCAGATTTCTGATTTTAAATTTGTGGGTGCTTTTAATTTATACCACCCTGTTTTTTCTGGAAAGAATATATATTTAAATACTTAAGTATGTTCAATCAATCAATTAAATTTATCTAATGAATGTGATTTCTAAACTTCAACAGCGCCCAACTAAAATTTGAAAAATAAACCTTTTCTAGGTAGAAAAAAGAAAGAAAATGAAACATGAATATCAGGTAAATAAGTAAAATGAGCAATTGGGAAAAAATTCTGATATCTGTAAAGTGTAAATGTAAAGACTGAAGAGATTTGAAATTATGAAAAATAATTAAATCTTTAAAGGAATTAAAACATAAAAAATGTAAAAATGTTAATGTGAAATTTATTAGATTTTTTACTTTCGCAAACTTAGCAAATTTAAATCACACAAACCTCTCAAATGACGCTGAATTTTTTCGGATTCTGCCATACTTGTAAATAAAACTAATTTTCTCGATCGGAAAGAAGTTAACTTTTGCTCAACTCAATAATCACAAAAAGAAAGTGGAAACGATAGACCAAAGATACAATAATATTACAGCGATATAAAGTACACCGATTATTAACTAGTTAAAATGTTCGTTTAAGAATAAAAAAAATACAGAAATTATTTATAATAAAATTTGAAAATTTCAACCCAACCCATGTCCACCTCTGTTGTTTTTTGTATTGTTGTTGCTGTTGTCGTTGTTGTTAGAGATGACGGCTTTGATTATTTCGATTTCGTTTTTTATGATGTCATCTATATTGTTTCTGTGGTTATGAAAATTTTTTTCTTCTGGAGGAACCTGATGTGATCTTCGATTGGTTTTGTGTCGTCTATTAAGTCCATGTTTTTGTAGTGTATGGTGTTGTAGCTGGAAAGTTCGTTGTTGAGATGATTGATGATCGTGTTTTTGATGGTTTCATACGTGTTGTCGAGTATTTTTGTTATTGCTTGGTTGAATGTGTCGTTCTTGTTGAGTGGGTTGATGTTGTCTTTCAGGTTGTTGATTGTTGTTTTGAGGACCTTCGCCTTATCCTCTTTCCAGTTGTTGATGTGGTGGGTAATTTGTGTTTTTTTGTAAATGAGTTTAGCGGTTGTTGAAATTTGTTGTTGTCCATTCGATGATGATGATGTACGGTTTTGGTGTTGTTATTGTTGTTGTTGTTTGGGTTGCGTTTAGTGTTACTTTTCGTATTGTTGCTTTTTTTGCGGTTGTCGCCTGAGATGATGGGGTGTAGTGACCTGTATTTGAATTGAGTCCCTGGGTGATGGAGCTGTATTATTGGGTTGGTAGATTCGGCAGAAGTGGCATTCTTGTCGTTCCATGGCCCGACGGCAGAAGGGCGTTGTAGGGTGCGTTTTGATGTGTCGTGGAGAAGCCTCGAGGAAAAATAGTTGTTGTAGTTTGCCCGACGTGTTGTAGGTTAGGAGTAGATGTTGTTGGGGTGGTCTGGTATGGGAGGAATGCGTAGGTGCAGGTAAGTTTTTCATTAATGCATTTTTGTAGTTAAGCGGATTCGCGGGTCCATGTTGTATTGCGTTCTTCGTTGTTTCATGCCATTGGTCAACCTTGGCTTTAAATTCTTCAATTTGTTGAACCAGTTCGAACACAAACACATCCATTTTTTTGAGTTATGTTTTAATAAAAGCAAGACACAAGACAAGTAGATTTTTTAAATTTTTTCATATAATTTGTTTGTTTGAAAAAGTAGTAACAGTTTTGTTTAAGTTTAGTGGTAGAATCACATTGTCTTTTGAATTTAATTACATATTTTCAACAACCTTCACTTCACCAATATTAGGAACCACGTCATTGCTCATAATTTGTTTAATTTTGGAAGGTAACAAGCGTCCACTAAAAAAAAAATCTTTTTTTAGTTTTCTTTTACCCCACTTTTCTTCAAAAATGTTTTGCACTTTTAACTGTTTTTTTGCATATACTCGTTACTCTCTTTTTTCTAAATCAAAAAATCTACCAGCTTTAACGTTTGTTTTACCTTCAAGCAGGATAGTTTTGACGTACCTAAAATTGTTTTCAACAAGTGCATTAGATAATCTAGTTTGATCTGGATTCGAATAACTGCACCATAGTGGCAAGTAAGGGAGATATTCGCACAAAAAAGTCTCGCCGAACGATTTGCTAAAAACTGGGTTTACATCGTATTTATCTGAATCGTCCAAGTCATTTTTGAAATCGTCGTAATATTTTGCAAAATGTTTGTAAAAACAACTTTTTTGATACAGATTTTCGTAACGCCCGTCGTCATCAAAAAATAAATTTTCTTTTCTACTTCCTCATTGTCATCGACGCTTGTAATCGTATCGTCGCTTCAACTTTTGAAATATTTTCAATAACAATATTTGTTAATCTAAACATGTAATAGTGACTTTGTAGCAAATTGCAGTGATCCAAAAAATTTGAGTACTCTTACATTTAGTGTGTTTAAGCGTCTCTCTGTTTACCATTTTAACAAAATGACAACAACACAATTTCACTTGTACAATTTCAATAGGAAAGACGTCACTGGTTGCCCATTTCATTGCATATTGCAAATACGTCAAAATTTCCATCATGATAAACCTTTCAAAACAGCCTCAATAAGTGCCATAGAAAAATCGGTTACAACATTCGAATACAATGGCCATTCTTTCAATTTTCTGAGACGCAGTCGATCATTGGAATTATTCTATTATCTACTGAAATAACACCAGAGTAATAAAAAATTCTCGTCTGCTTTGAGCTGGTCCTTCTTATCACCGATCCTCTCGAATGTTAATACAAACCTGGCAATACTGGGGGTCTCGTGGCCGAGTGGTTAGCGTGTCCGTCTACCACTTCCACGACCCGGGTTCGAATTCTGCTGTTTCTACAGATTCATCCGGGTAGTCAATCCCCGGTCATCCCAGCCGTCCATTTTTTCGAGGTTGGTAAATGGGTAGACGACGTAAGTTTTCGCATGTTGGCCGGCGAGATGGCTCAGTGTTTCAAATGCGCGCTGAGTCAAACATCTCAATGGCTATCATATACTCAGCGTATATGATGCGGTGCTTGCGCGTGCACATAAATACATCGTGTGGAAAGGATGGCTGCTTCATATCACAAGGACTAAAAAAAATACGTTCTTTTTTTGTTTCGTTTAGCAACTTCAACCTGTTTGTATGAATATAAAACGATGCATAACGGATCACTAACATGTTGTATAAATCTATCACTATCTGAAACAAGTAGTTCTTTTCTTAGCTTACGTTGTATGTTATGGTGGTAGAACCATTTCGATTGGATATTTGATGCATTCGGTCAGCTATGGTCGCTAACCTTTGTAGCGTCTCGTCGGTTGAGACTGCTAGATGCATTTGTATTGCGGATGGTAGCTGGTCCAACCACAATTGTTTCAAAATGCTTTCGTCTCTATTGTTTGCCCTCCACAGGCTTTGCATGTGCCTCAATAGTTGTGATGGCGTTCTGTCTTCCATGGCCACGCCTCGGAGCAACGTGCGCAAATTTTCTTCGTCTGAAACCGAATATCTCTGCGTTAATACGCGCTTCAGTGAGGTGTAAGTTTGTGCCGACGCCAATTCCGTCTCCACATCTTTCAACCAACGTGGGGTACCCTTCATCTTCTTTTGAGAACCCTCGGCCCTTGAGCACATTTTCGAAAGATGTGAACCACGCTTTGGGGTTCGCCGTGCTGAATGTGTTTAGCTGGGGCTCTCGTCGCTGTTCTCTTTGTCGTGGTTTTGCAAGCCATTGCATTCGGGGTCACCAATTTGTTGCGAATTTCTTTAGATATAAGAAACAACAAGTAAGAATGTTTATAACGTATTTACGTAATGCAAAATAAATGAAAACGTGTTCGGCAATGCTATTAGACAAAGAGAAGTTCGATCGTAAAATGTCGCTAGAAGAAGGGCTGTTGTCTTTGTTTTGAAGCTATATATAGGAATTCGTCACATGCCTAGATTAGGAATGTGCGGTTCAACAATTATTACATTAAAAACGTCATCTTTATCCTCATCGTCAACACTCAATGACTCAGATCTAGCTTTAGCTAAAACGTCATTTGTTTGTTTTTAATATAATTGTTTATTAAAGAAACGTTAATTGAAATATTAGAAGACACGTTAGTCGACAAAAAGCGAAAAGCATACACGTGCAAGTTAGTCAAGTTAGCAATATACATATATTATTATTTCAATATTCAACACACATGGATTGCAAACAGGAAACAATAAATTTAACAGGAAATGGTTTCTAAAAACATTTGTTGAATTTATTAAAAAATCCCCATCACTTTTATGTAAAAGTTTACGTAATCAAAGATACAACATTCGTAACCTGATCTTTCTGATCTAGCAAACGGAAATATATTTGGGTCAAAAAGTATTAATGTTTGTTGCACTTCTTCAGTTTCCATCTTTAGCCTCTTGTTTATCACACTCATAGTTTATCACAACATTGTTTATCCATTGGTACTTCACTTCATCCGTAACATTGAATAACAACTTGTTGTCTTCACCTCGGTCAAAAAAACAAATGCTCGTACATTGTGAATTAATGTAGTACTTATCACCAAATGTTTTACACAACACCGCCACTCAGTCAGAAGTCATCGCAGAAAAATCATTCACCACACTCCTACGCTCGGTAACAGTTACTGTCGTAGAAGGTTCAGTTGTCTTATCAGGCAGCTTCAACTTCCACATCTTACTGATTTACGCACGCATCAATGAATGAATTTTTACTTGATTTGTTCAATTCAAGCAGTTGTTTCTAAGTTCTTTTTCCAAAAATCATAAAAATTACGACCACGATTGAGCGTATTTTCTTTTTTTAAAAAAAGGTAAGCCTGGCCATAGATCGAATGTTTTCAGTAGAGACCGACCGAAACTGTTTTTTTTCTTTCGGCCGAAACCGAAACAAAGCCGAAATTGAAATTTCAGTTTCGGCCGAAACCGAAATAAGGCCGAATCTAAAAAATAGGTTTCGGCCGAAACCGAAAAAAACCGAAACTAAAAAAATATTTTCGGCCGAAACCGAATATTGAAAATTTTAATAGAACATCATTTATATAACTTTTTACTTTAAAAATTTAGACAGTTACTTCAAAACATTTTTTTCAATGAAATCAAAAATAAATATAGCAAGTGTTATAAAAATAATAGCGGACACAAATGTTTATTCAATGCAAGAAAAAAAACAAAATACAATGAATCTGAAATATTGTTTGAAAGTGACTGTTTTGGTTTAATATTTAAATCCAAATATACGTATATTGTATGCAAGAAATAAAAGCTTCTCAACGTTTTCTCCAAGAAGATTGCTACGACGATCTGCGTAGATTTGTCCTGCAGAGCTGAATAGCTGTTCGCTTGCAACACTTGTTGGAGGTGCGGATAAGTACTTTCGAGCAGCAGGTTCAAGGCAAGGAAATTGGCTGCAATGCCAATAGGCAAAAATGTTAGCTGTTCTATTTATTCGAGGTTCTTTGAGATACGATTGCATTTGACGCTCATGATCAGGGATATCTGTATCAACATCAACGTCATTTTGTTTAGCTAGGCTCACTTTATCGTGGCTATCCCATAAAGATAATGAAGCTGAACTTTTAGAAACATTTTCATGAACCTTGATTATTTCTTTGGACTGGTTGCTACTTTCATTCAGTTCAACAAACTTTGGCTTTATAAATCTTAAAACTTCATTTTTGGCCTCTTCTTTTTCAAACTCGTCAAAATACATATCCTTAAAGCGTGGATCAAGCAAAGTTGCAGCAAGAATTTCAGGGGTTCTTTTAACAAATGCCAACCGTCTATCTATTGAATCTCGGAGAGCTGCCTTCATTTGAATTAATCCACGATCTTCCGAAGTTGTCTCCAATTTTGTTTTCAACATGAAAATAATTGGGATGACTATTGAAATGCAAGCATTATCGTGACATATTTCAATTGTTGCATCATAAAATGGTTTCAAAACAATACCCAAACGTTCTATAAGTTTCCATTCTTCTTTTGACAAAGATTCAATGTTTCCATATTCAACTGAATATAAGTTTATTGCTTTTTGTTGCTCATTCAACCTAGATAACATTAAATATGAGCTGTTCCATCGCGTTTCGACATCTTGAATCAGTGAATGTTGTGGAACATCAGTTGATTTTTGAATTTGAGAAAGATGTCGACAGGCTTGTTCGCTGTGCTTAAAATGGCAAACAATTTTTCTAGATTTTTTTAAAACAGTTTCAACGGAAGATTGGATAAAAATGGCATCTTTCACAACAAGTTGCAAATTATGAGAAAAGCATGCAAAATCTTTTATTCCGGCAATACACATTGATCTGACCATGTTGGATGCATTATCACGAACACCTAGATGTATCTTATCTTTAATATCCCAATTAGTGATTGCTTCATTTAATTTTGACGCCAGATAAGCTCCGGTATGATTTTCTTCTAAAACCATAGCATTTAATACAATTTTTTCTCGAGAACATTCACGTATCAAATGAGCAGTGAAACTAAGCAGTGAGCAAGTTTTTGTTGGATTTGTCCATCCATCTGTTGTAAAACTGATCCATTCTGCTTTTTTTAAAAGTTGTTTAACATGATCGTAAACTTTGTTGTATGTTGCAGGCATCAATGTGGTCCGAAAATATTTTTCAGTTTTTAAATGGTACCGGTGAAAGTCAGTTGGATCAGCAAAATTCAATCGTTTAAATGCCTCACCTTCTACAGTTGAATATGGTAGCATATCAACAATAATCAAATCCATAATACATTTATCGATTCTTTGAGTAGATTGATGATTGTCTGGCCAGATTCTGCGATTTTCTTGAAAATCCGAAATTGTTGGTTGAATTGAAACATCTGAATGTTTTGAATGAGATTCATCTAATTTCGGTTTTTTGGCTTCCCTCAAAAAACTATTTTTTTCTTCAATATTTAAAAGAAACTTTGAAAACAGACCTTTGTGATACTTTTCAAGATGATTTTTCAAACCACAAACAGTCTGGTTCTTCGGCAGTGTACTTCCTAAAGAGTATAACTTGTCACATTCATTGCAACGTGCTTTGCTTTTGTCAGACTGGATCTTTGTAAAATACTTCCATATTGGATTTAACGACATTTCAACGACTTTTGTTTAATTATTCAAATTATTGTTTACTCGATTTCAGAATTAATTTAACAAAGAAGTTTAAAATTTTTTTTATAGACAATGAAATGTTATTCTTATTATACTTGTGCGTATATATATATATATAATATATATAAATAAATAAATATATATATATGGTGAGAATTTATAAATTATATCTTGTGTGTATGTGTATATAAATAGCGCTGAACTATGAAAAATTGAGTCGAGCTTAAGTCCATCTCTGCATAAATTATGTTGATGTGTTTATCAGGCATGGTCAAATTTCAATAAAGATAAACTTTGTAAATTTTAGAGCCATATATATATATATACATATATATATAGACCACCCAATACAATAAGGATTATATATACATTTATATGCACTTATATATATGAGTGTGATGATTTATAATTGCGTTATGTTGTATGATGATATTGAAAGCTTTTCTTTGTCTATATGCAAATCTTTGCAATTTTAAGTAATATATATATATATATATATATATATATATATACATAGGTGGTAATATATAAATGATGTAGTTTTATATAGTTATTTAAGAATATCAAACATTTTCAGCAATAATCCACTTGTAGTTCAGTTTTCCTTAGAAGACATTTATCACTTTCATGTAATTTACTCAAGTATTTTTGAAAAAAAAATATTTTCGGTTTTTTTCGGCAAATATGATTTAGTTTCGGCCGAAACCGAAAAACGGCCGAAACATGAAATATAACTAGAAAAATTGGCAGTTTCGGCGCCGAAACCGAAACCGAATTTCGGTCGGTCTCTAGTTTTCAGCGGTAATTATTCTCAAACACTATTTTTAAATTATTTGGTAACAAAAATTTAAAAAATGCTTCACAAGATAACATGTTGGAATACATAATTATCTTCAACGTTTTTGCAAAAAGGCTTGGCAAATTTATTTATTTACAAACATACATACGTACGTACATACATACTCGCACGCGCACACACATATATAAAGATATATTGGTATGAATGGGAAAATTATAAACTGTAATCATTGGTTCAGGCTTAATGCATGGAGAACCAATAGCACCGCTTTCATCTAACCTAATGATGAACTACGTTGTGCGATTAGCTACAATAAAAAGTGCACACATACACTAGCGCACACCGCTTAAAATTCAATAGTAAAAAACCCATCGATGCTACTCAACTGAAAAAATAGCACAACCAAAAAATTCCTCTTGCTGATGCCCTAAGTTTTTAATACATTCTCTCAATTTATTCTCTCTAATTTTTGAATTAATAGGAAATTTTTTATTCCAATCTTTGTGTGATGTTGTAAAATGTCTTCTAACATTATACTCTTTAACCTTTGCTATGGCTGTGGAACATATCACACATACAATTATATTTACAAAAATGCAAAAATATTGTTCTGACCAATCGTCTTTGAACCTTCCACTTTATTCTTTCCAGAACACCTCGTTTCATTACTAATTTTAATAGAACTACTGTTTTCATTTGTATCTTCAGTTATTTGAAGTGATTCATTTATGAAAAGACTCACATAGTGATTTTTTTTCTCCAGAATTTATTTCTGTGTAACCTAAATTCATAGGTTTAGCATCAAAACTTTTTTTTACATTCACTGGTCGTTTAAAGTAGCTTGCTGCTGCTTCAATTATGATTCCATCACCCCAAGTATCATCTTTACTCATCATGGTCAAATAATTTTCTAAACTTCATTGTTGTGCTAACTACTTAAAAAATGTAGTTAACTACTATAGTTAACTACTTTGAAAAAATCTAGTTAGTAACTACTTTTCAACTACTTTGCACAACAGTAGTTAGTAACTACTCTTTAACTACCACCTAGTAGTTAACTAGTAGTTAACTACTTTCCAAACATTGCCATTTAAAAAGAAACTGGTGTTTACAACCTTTCGATACCAAATTATTAATTTTTGCAGTAGTTAACTGATAAATTTGAAGACAAACTAACTTTTATTTGAAAGGTTTTATTCATAAAAATTATATGTCAAATTAATAACTTTCTGAGATAATCTCTCGAAAAAATAATTTTGTCTAGGTGTTCATCAGACAACTTGCAGCATTTATTAGTAAAAATTTGTCCGGCAACACTGAATAGCCTTTCAACAGCAGCTGAGCTTGGTAATGTCGAATTTATTTTTAAAATGCTGCACACACTGCTGGATAGCAAAATAAATGTTCAACATTTTTTGCCTGACTAGATAAATAATTGTTGAGTTGTTCAGCTAATTTGCAAGAACTTTCACTGTTTTCCTCAATATAGTCATATAGATTATTGCATTCAGGAGTTGTGTCTTTGGAGGTCGCTAATATGGGATTTTGTGCTTGATCTGTATGGGATAGAAATGTAAAACAATTTTACAAAAAAATTCAATTTATAAAATAAACAAAATAAATGAAAACCAATATAGTAAAATAAAAATTATTATCACCTGGTTTTCCAATTTCTTTTTCGACATCTTTTATGTACGTCAATAATTTTTCCCTAATTAATAACTTCTTTTTATCATCATTTAAAAAATTCAGTTTGAATTGAGGAATTAATGCTGATGCTAATATGTATTCTTCGTCTTCTAAAACTTTACCAAAACGTTTTTTTATACCATCAGCAAGTGCCTGTGAGAGTGGTTTGACAAGTGTATCTGTAGATGACAGAAGTTTTTTATTGATACCAACTCCTTTTGGCATTGACAAACATTCATAAAACCTATGTCAACAACTCTTTCAATTGAATAAAATTCGGAGCACCATCTTGTAACATTTGATTTAATAAATGTTGAGCCAGTTATGTTCTGCACAATTTCAGCATTTTTAACACTCCGATGAACAGAATTTGATAATGACACAACTTTTGCTATAGCTCTATCATAGAGTCGCTTGTATTGTTGGTTGTCTCTTGCTGCCAAAGCATCAACACTTGCAACTAGATTTAACGTGTGATTATCACATCGTTTGTGAGGAGGTAAGAGAAACACCTCATCTGAGTCATCCATGTTTTCTTGCACATTCTGTATTATATCTGCTATGTTCTCTCCTAATAAATCGCTGTCACGATTAGGTGCATCTTCTGCATCATCCTCTTCACAGTCTTCATCTATAGATTTTTTATCAACAACTAATGAGAAGGCTTTCACAAAATTTGTTGCATTGTCCGCGACAACGTTTAACAATTTTTTTGTAATTTCAAATTCATCAAAAATTTCATTTAATTTCTTTGCAATGAGTTCTACAGTATGAGATCCTTTTAGTCTACGACAAGCTAAAACTGCAGATTCCATCTGCAACGTTTGTGAACATACGTAGTGTAATGTTATGCCAATGAATGATCTCTTGTAGGATGACCATATATCCGCTGTTGCTGACATCCATTTAACATTTTTTAAACTTTCGATGAGTTGCCTTTTACTATTATTATATATGTCATCTATGTTTTGATTTATACATCTGCGAGTTGGAACTTTATGTAATGGTAAAAACTTTGAACAAAATCTGTTGAAACCTTTTCTTTCTATCATAGCTACAGGTTCCATATCTTCGAGTATCATCTCTGCTATTCCTTGATTAAATTTTTCCTGTGAGACAGATTCTCACCCTATAAATACCCTCTAAATATGACCCTAACTCTTATCCACCCTGTTGTTGTTTGCATTGATAGTGACACTTAGTAACATAGACTCGTGCTTTTTTAAATTTAAGGCCCTGTGGCGCCACCTAGAGTGACAGCATAGCAATGATTGTGGGATGGGACGTTCAGTAGTTTGCCCAAAAAACAAAATTATTCATCTACAAAAATTATATAAAATGCTTTAAGAAGTTGGATGAATTAGAGACATTGCCTGAAATTCTTTTGTTGCATGTGAAAGTTTCTGTCATTATCTTTTTTTAACAGCACATCAACAAAACACGATTTAACAACTTGGGTGTTCATATCTTATTTGGAGTTCTAAAAATTGTTCAAAATGTCAACCACAAACACTCACTAACTTCAACACCAAAAAGAAACGGAAATTGAATTATGCTGCTAAGCTACACGCAAAAGATCATAAATGAATAAAGACTAGGATAATATTTTTATCCTTGTTATTATCGTATGCAACGCTCGCACACACATGGACATTCAACCAGCATTTGTTTATCAACAACCAATAGATATATGATACAATACAACCCATGGGATTAATATGATGAATTAATGATACATTAGGTCATGGACATCCATGATTAAGTTGTCTTAACCTTGTATCCCCGCAGACAACTACATAATGCAATAGGTGTATATAATATGTATGTATATTATGTAAAATGTCTATTATATGTGTTCATATACAATATGTTATATATATAAATATATATGATATATTGTATATATGTTTTGCTCATTGTTGTATACAACCATTTGTTATCCAGCATGTGATATGCAAATGCATATTAGATGACCATATCTGTTTTCAACAGTAACACAACAATGCATGCACACAAATAGAGGCGATCAAATATTAGCTTATTATTATAAGTAGTTATGTAAAATAGTTAACTACTGTAGTTATTAACTACTAAAAAAAAGTGTTAACTACTAGTTAATAACTACTTTGAAAAAAATAGTTATTAACTACAGCTTAACTACTAGAAAGTAGTTATTAACTAGTAGTTAACTATTTGTAGTTAATAACTACACACCACTGCCAAACTTCCATATTCAGAAAAAATTATTTTAATATTTTCTTCCGATTCAACCTTCATTTATAAAAATTTACTGTGAGACATCATAATTATTTCTTTTCAGCATCAACTTTTATTATACTATTCATTACATTGATTTAAAATATTAAAATCATACCAAAAAACTGACTTCGAATATGATCAACAAGATCTTTTCTTACAGCAGAAGCATTGGATATGGGAATACTAATCTGGTCTGCAATTGCAGAAAATAAACATTTCCCATCTTCTGGAGTATTATTTACTGTATAATCGTTGAACTCTTTTTGACAATTTGTCTAACCTATATTCACAGAATCGAATCATCAGCAAAATAAAATGTGATTAAATGTTGAATATAAATAGATAAATATATATATCAATAAAAAATATTACTCCTTAAAAAATAAAGTGAAATTAAAAACGGTTTTATACTTTTATATAACAATTTACAGTTGGTACTCCAGCTACAATGCTATATTTATGCATTTTCAAACCATTAAATGTCATCAAAGTTCGTCACTCTAATAACTAACTCTACTTTTTTAATCTTTTTTAACGTTCATTTTTCCACATAATAATGCAGGTTAGACGCTTCCCCAGAGCTCATCAACAGGTGTACATTGACTTTTCTACGGATTCCTTCAACATTATGGGCAGTATCAAAAGTGATCTAAAAGAAGTGAAAATGATCTGTACGTTCCTTTCCTAAATAGGAACCACCCTCAATACCGACAGTTTTAGGACTAATCCAGGTCCAGGCAGTTTTAGGACACATCTAGATCTACCTATCAACCAATCAATCATCTAATTCTAAATTTAAAACATTTAAAAATTTTAAAAAACCTCTCATTTTTTTTAAAAATTTTGCCTATTTTGTTTGCAGGCCGCTTCCTTTTAATTCTTTTTAGCGTAAAGCAGACAAAAAACAAAATTAAAAAAATTCACGAAAAAACGAAATTAAAGATGAGCTGGAAACTGCATATATATATATATATATATATATATATATATATAATAGAAAACAGCATAGAAAACAAACCATGGAAAGCTGTTTGTGCTAAATTTTTTTGTTTGATATTGAATGCAAATTTTAAAGATGTATAGGACCACCTGAGGGCCACTTACCATAGATTTTTTTGAAAGTGATAAGGGCCAAAAAAATAGCGCAAAGGGCCACTTTTGGCCCGCGGGCCACTGTTTTAGCACCACTGGTCAAACTGCTTTGCATCAGCAAGAAGAGACTTCACATGATCCAGCTGACTTGACAATGATTGCAAAAAAAAACTGGCTATTCCAACGAGTACCAAAAATTATAAAATTAATTTATATTTAACCATACATACATTTGGTCATTTGTAATATTTAGACCGTCGATAATGCAGGCACCAACCTCCATCATTGGTAGAACAATAATTTTCAGCCGAATGATTTTTGGGTAACATTAGAAAGGTTCGTTCGGTTCGATTCGTAATCGGCAATTTTAAAGTTCGGGTTTGGTTCGGTTCGGCCATGAGCAAAGTTCGGGATCGAATCGGTTCGGTTCAGTCATGCCCAGAGTTCGGGTTCGGTTTGGTTCGGTCACAAGTAGGGTTCGAGTTCGATTCGGGTTCGGTTCGATTCCCATCTCTATGTTCAATACATCATACAATCATTGTTCATACATACATACGTTACTTAAAGTTATAGAATACATACTTTGCATACATTTCAATGATCAGTTAAGGATTCATATAGCTATACAATTATTAGTAACACGTATGAACATCTGCTGTGCATTAAGCAGATGGTCCTCTCTTTTTTCGCGATCTCTCCGCGCACATAATATATAGGTCGGTCGTTGTGGCTGGTGGCTAAGTTCAGTCTCATTGTATTTTTTTATTTTGTATGTCTTTTGATTGTTTGTATATAGTTTGTCACATGTTATTCACATGCTTGTTTGTGTTTTGTCTAATCATTTATTTGCTGGTTGTATCTTAATCTGGGAGTGTTTCTTCAATGTTTAACTTTTGTTTGTTTCCTGATAAGTATGTTTGTCTGTGTTCCTTTGTTTGTCGGGAGTATGCTTGTTTGTTTGTATTCATTTGTTCGTACACGGCTGAAAATGTTTGTTGTATTTCGTCAGTCGTTCACATGTTGCTTGATTGTTAAATGTGAAATTCGTTGTTTTCTAGATACATTTGTTACATATTTGAAAGATTATTTCAACAAATATGAAAATATTTTCAGACCTCATTTTATTTATTCATTCAGCTTCCGGCTATATAAGGCGAACAAAACCGAAACGGCTGGCAACAGTGAAGCCACCACACGTACCGATTCGTTTCTCGATGACTACAATCGGTGTAGGATCCTACACATTCCCGGCTGACTGAATTCCATGAGTGCTACGTCTCTGAGCCAAAAGGGCAAGTTGCAGTCATAACGATGAAAAGTATGATGATGAAGTTGAGGAGAATGGATATGGAGTTGACGATTACTACGACGGTTACCATAATGATTATAATAATACAAATAAAGTCGGGCGTGAAAATGGTGATAATTACGATGGGGATGCCACGGTGGTGAGGTTAGGATAACTTAAGATAGGTTGGATAACTGCTTGCTAAAAGCAAAAGAGAACTCGTCATCTTCATCGTCATCAAAAACCAAATGGGAGACTACAAAGGTTTCATCTCTATTCAAAAGAGCGAAACACATCGAAAGTGTTCGAAAAGAATTCTTAAAAATTTCTTCATCAAAAGACGTCATCGACGACATCAGAAGATTGTATAAACACTCAGGATATGTTCGAAATGAATTCTTGAAAAATTTCTTCAGCAAAAGAATGCCTTCTTGCTACAACTGAATGAGAAAGCCAAGGAATCAGAGGCATGACAAGCATGCAACTATATATTTCACTAACAAAGCCAAATTCTTAAAAATCAACAAGCAAGTGACGTCATCGACGACATCAGAAGATCGTATAAACACTCAGGATATGTTCGAAATTTTCGAAACGAATTCTTGAAAAATTTCTTCAGCAAACTGTAAGAGGAATCTGAGGCATGACAAGCAGGTAACCATATATTTCACTAACAAAGCCAAATTCTTAAGCCAGAAGGGGAAAACAACGCCCAGTAAATAACCTTAACTTTTTGTTACATCAGAAGTACCAGTCACAGCAGAAATAAAAGTAACAACAGCAACAGAAGCAACCACAGAAGCCGTAATCGCAAGTTGCAGTCATAAAAGTATGATGATGAAGTTGAAGAGAATGCATATGGAGTTGACGATTGCTACCATGATGTTGGCCATTACTACGACGATTACGATAATGATTACGATAATGATTATGATGATTACGACGTATATGATTACGGAGAAGTTGAAGACTTTAATAATTTATCTGTGACAGTTAAACACAACGAAGACCAAAATGATGATGTCGGTGAAAACAAGAGTGATAATGTATTTAATAATAATTATAATAATAATAACGATGATAATGATGATGGCGAAACCAGCAAAAAAGCTAATGATAATGATGTTGGTGACGATGTTGGAAGTACCAAGGAACATAGTGACGTAATAGTTAATGTCAGTGACGTAATAGTTAATAACAGGCTAAAGAAGAAGATGATGAAATTGCCTAAAAACTGACAGCAAGTGCGGCCTGCAAAAATGACATCTACATATTCTTTCAATGAAGAAAGGTCTGGATGACGTCAAGTTGCCGATTACCTCATCCATCGATGAGACCAACAAACCGAAAGTAAGGACGTTCGAAGACGGAGAATTATATTCTAAATGTACTTCAACGGCGATACGTTTGACGTTACTTGCATAGAACACTTTCTGGAGTATGTTAACAAAGTACTGTTGGGCAGTCGACAGGGGACGATGCGATTAGTGAATCTGTCGCAGAATCAAGTAATTTATTCGTAATTTATTCGTACCGGTGAACGTGGTGGCAGTCGGCTTGAAGGACGGTCGGATCGTTCTACACGATCAGAAATTCGACGAAAGCCTCATGGTTTTTAAGCAATACTGGGGGTCAGTTACTAGTATTTCTTTCACAAGTGACGTCGACTACATCATGGCGGGTCAATCACATGCCTCCACTGTATCGAAACCACGCCCACCATGCTCAGGTCGTCCAATGATAATTCACTCAAGATGTGGATTTTTAATGAAACTGAGGGCGGAGCTAGGTTGCTCAGTCAGATAAGAGGCCATTCGAAGATGAAGATGAAGAAGTACCAGTCACAGCAGAAATTACAGCAGCAGCAGCAATTCTTGCAGATGTATTGAATGTTGGAGTTTTTAAACAAACAATCGCAAATAACGTTCTTGTTGATTCATATTGTGTCTTAAACAAGAAAGGACTATTACATCCCAAGACTAAAACTAAAAATCAAAATGAGTTATCTTCCATCCTTCAGAGCCAGAAGGGGAAAACAACGCCCAGAAAATCTTCTTGCCTACTAATAAAACACTTTGCTACATCAGAAGTACCAGTCACAGCAGAAATAATAGGAACAGCAGCAAAAGAAGCAGCCACAGAAGCCGTAATCGCAAGTTGCGGTCAGAACGATGAGAACGATGATGATGAAGTTGAGGAGAATGGATAAGGAGTTGACGATTGCTACGACGATGTTGGCCATTACTACGACGATGGCCATTACTACGACGATTACGATAATGATTATGACGTATAGGATAATGATACGTATGAAAACAGCAAAAAAGATAATGATAAGATAGTGATGATGAATTTATCATTAACAATAATAATAACGACGAGATAACGATAAAACCAGCAAAAAAGATAATGATAATGAACAATTTGTAATTATTGACAACAATAATAACAATGATGATGATGGTCAAACCATCAAAAAAGATAATGATAATGAATTCAAAAGATAATGATAACGAACAATTTGTAATTGACAACAATAATAACAATGATGATGATGGTCAAACCATCAAAAAAGATAATGATAATGAATTCAAAAGATAATGATAACGAACAATTTGTAATTATTGACAACAATAATAACAATGATGATGATGGTCAAACCATCAAAAAAGATAATGATAATGAATTCAGTGGTGATGACTTTGTTATCATTGACAATAATAACTAACGACGGTGATAACGATAAAACCAGCAAAAAAGATAGTTATAACGAAGACTTTGTAATTATTGACAATAATAATAATAAAACCGACGACGATGATGACGAACAAAATGATGGTGAAAAAGATGAAGAAGATTACGTAACGCTGAAGATGACGACGTCCTCTTTATAACTCCGACAAGTCATAACAATAAAACGGCGATTTATAATGACAGCACTAGTAGTTCTCAATGCCATGTAATGTAATGAATATGATAAAAAAAACCAGCAGTGTTGGCTTATCTTTGTATGTTAAATGGTTGCTAACGAG
Organism: Helobdella robusta; assembly: GCF_000326865.2. Lineage (NCBI taxonomy): Eukaryota > Metazoa > Annelida > Clitellata > Rhynchobdellida > Glossiphoniidae > Helobdella > Helobdella robusta. The sequence continues at coordinate 200,853 of NW_008705371.1, read as the reverse complement.
CTTGTCCAGCTGCCTTTATATTTTTGTATCTAAAAAATCAACCTGAGCAAGTATGTGGATGATAAGAAACCACCATCATCATCGAACGAATTACCCATATTGTCTGTTCAAGATGTTAGCGAAAATGCTGGTGTAACAAGTAAAAAACGAAAAAAAAACTAACATACAATGATGACATTGATGATGATTTAACGGTAAAAAGACAGAAAATACACCATACTTCCAGCACGTGTCTACAAATCATCGCTCCATTCATATCCAGCACCTTATGTTCACTCTACAATCACTGCTTGATTCACTCATTCATCACAATGGAAATCTAGCACAATTCATCCAATTCCTAAAACAAAACACCCATCATCACCAAAAGATTATCGCCCAATATCTATCACCCCCATTCTCTCACGTATTCTAGAAAAATTCATCGTTAGGTCATTCATCTATCCATGTTTCAACCATTCATCCATCAAACCACTATTACAAGACCAGTTCGCATTTCGACCAACAGGCTCATCTACATCCGCTATCATCTCTCTTACTTCCACAATAACATCTTTCCTTAAAAATAATCTTATTGCCCTCGATTTCTCTAAAGCTTTTGACACTTTCAATCACTTCTCACTTTCAAATAAGTTAGCCTCTCTTCCATTACCTGACAACATTTACAATATCATAATTAATTTCCTATCTAATAGGAGTCATTCTACTCTTTTTAGCTCTACTCTTTCATCTACTCTACCTATTAACTCTAGCGTAGTTCAAGGTTCTGTCCTTGGTCCATCTACCTTCATCATCAACGCTTCTACTCTCAAAACTTTCCATAGCTCAAATCAAATCATCAAATACGCTGACGACACCTACCTTATCATCCCATCATCTAACTCAAACACCATCCAATCAGAACTCGACTCATTAACCACATTGTCAAAACGATGCAATCTTTCACTTAATCTCAATAAATCATTTGAACTCATCATTCACAATAGCCGTAAAAAAAATAACATTATCTACTGAACACCCATCAATCACTCGCACAAATCAACTAAAAATATTGGGCATCACATTCACCTCCACACTCAATATAGCACCTCATATCAATTACATCATCACAAAAGGCTTTCAAACATTTCACGCACTCAAAACACTCCGTTCACATGGTCTCAGAGGCGTCAAATTATTCGACATCACCGAATCACTCATCATCTCACGCATCAAATATGCAGCTCCATCCTCGTCTGGTTTTGCCACGCAACAACAACTTCAGCAGCTACAATCTCTCATCAAAAAATTAATTCGCTTCAACTACCTACCTGCATCATATCCTACCATCACTCAGATATTCAACACACTCGATTCAAGGCTGTTCACACTCGATTCAAGAAAATAGAAAATAACAACAACCACGTCATCCATCCTCTACTACCACCAATCAAAACTACAACACACAACCTTCGTCAGCGCAAACATAACTATCAAGTCGTCGCCCAATCTACATACCAGGAAAAGACCTTCATCACAAGACACCTCAAACATATTAGCACTTAAGAAAACTTCATCGTTACTGAACTAGTTTTTACTTATTGATCCCTTCACTTTTATCGATCACCTCACTAAGTCATCATTTAGTCTATTAATAAGTCATCAAATATATTAATACTCATTAAACTTTTTCACACACAGGCCTAGCTTTTATTTATCGATCACCTCACTAACCCACTAAGTCATCATCTAGTCTATCAATTTGCCGTTACTTCATTTTATATTCCATCGTCAATTACCTTTCTCTTATTATTCATTTATCTTTATTTTTCATTTTATTTTTATTTTTTATTTTATTTATTTTATTTATTTTTTATTTTTTTTTTCATGTTTTATCATTTCTCTTCCTCACTTTTTGTATTTATTTTCTCACTTATTTGTTTAATTTTGTTTTGTTTTTTGCATGTTGTTACAGTTTCTGCGTCTGTCAGATCCTGATTTTTAAAGAATAATAAAAAAAAAATTATGAAACCTGCTGGTAATTTTAACAGGAGATTGATTGCATCCGCGATGATAATGCGAATGATGACGATGTTAATCTCGATGTTTACACGGGTAACAACACAAATAACCAAGCCAAGAAGGCTCTCCTCTCATTTGAAAACTGCAAATGGCATGATGGTGTGTGGGACTGCTTCATTGACAAGCACGTAGAAATATTAGAACATCAGGCTGTAATACTAAATGACAAAGATTACATTTTAGCAGCTGAACAGTCCTCAAAAATTATTTAACAAACAGCCTTTTAATCCTAACATTTGTAAGTTTTTTTATTATTTTTATAAAAAACATACAGATATTTGATGCTTTGAAAAAAGTTTGTGAATTAAAGCCATCAGATCTACTGTTGCTAAATTTAGTACTCTCAGATGTTGACAGAAAAGATTCCAGTTCATATAATGCAGAACTTCTTTTCAATTATCTTGATTTTACTACTTGCAAGGACGATGAAAAAGCATGGGTTCTCGCAGATTTGCTGGTCAAGAACCTCATCAATGACAAGTCAGAACTTAAAAAAGTTTCGTGAAAACCATCCAGACTTGTTGGTTGTAAAGGGTAGATTGGCAGTATCATATTGTACATTCAAATGATATTGTACGTAAACGTCGAACTCAATCTAACGAATAGGAGGTTTTAAAATGTTTTGTTCTACTATGTCTTTGTCTTGGCAAGACGAAAAAATAGCTATTATAAAAAAACTAAAAAATTGTTAAAACAAACACTTGATAAACCTCTTTTATATGATATGTTTATTAAAATTAAATCTGTAAATATTTGTATATCAGCATTAAATGTAGCTTTATAATTTAAAAAATTTTTGCATTTTTGAATTATGTAAGTATATTATACCTCTTTGCAAAGTTTTTATAATGTTTTATTTGAATTTTTGAAATTTTAAATATGGCCTTTCAAAAGTTCAACATGAATATTCACGTCACCAACAAAATAACATAATATGCTGAAAGCAATATTTGGTCAAATGTTATGAATTGAATGACGACTTTTAATTGATTGATTTAGATTGATTGATCTGTCATTAATTTTATTATTATTACTGTATATTTCGTGTATATATTTTGTTATTAACGTTTTAGTTAGATTTATGTTTTCTTAAGTTTCTCTATTGAATGTTTTTATTAAATAATTTAATAGATGTATAAAATCTAAGTTTGATTCATTGATTGGTTAATTGATGTGTTTGGTTGATTGATATGGCCAAATTAATAATTGAAAATAAATAAGTTTTAAGCTGACTTCGAAATTGTAAATATGGTCGATCAAAAGTTCAACATTAATATTCACGTCACCAATATAATATGCTAAAAGCAATATTTGGTCAAAGACAGATGATAACTCATCAAAAAACAATGGTGACAGAATGTAAGACCCAGGGCGATAAATTGCGAAAATGGCAATAGACACTGCTAAAATAAAATTTTACAACTATAGCTTCAAATGTCTTAAATAAAGGCAGTGAAGTACTAAAAAATTAAAAATGAATAAAAAAAAACAATTATTCAACCGTGGTGAGGATCGCCAGGACTTAAAAAATCTATAAACACAAAATCAGGTGGAAGAACCATGCCGGAATTCCGTAACAACAAAAATATCAAAATTATTAGAGAACAAATCACGAACTGTATTAATTTTATTCATAATTGACCTAATGTTTAACAAACCTAATTGTAATTTTAGTTCTGTGTCTTTTTCGGTAACTTCATGATTTCCGGGGTACCTCTGATCCAAAATAAAAAAGCTGGATCGGATACTTCGCTAGCTAGCGAAATGGTAACTCTGATCGTGAGTCAAATCATGGTTTATTTTATTTTGACCTTGTTGTTTTCACCATTTAGTAATTTAATTTTATACAGTGGACTAAGATGGAATTGTTTGGTGTTTAAGGAATCAAATTTAATGATTTAGGGCGAGGTGGTATAGCTGATTCTAACTTTGCCTTGTCAAAAAATCTTAATATTATTTTCATTATATTTGTCACCTAGTAATGCTTTATAAAAGAACAAACATTATTTTATCGTCATTAAAATTAGTTTGTTCTGGCAAGTTAAAGAGAACAACATTGTTTTCACGTTCTTTGATATTATTCGAAGTACTTCACCAGCTACTACGTCAAAGTTCTTTTTGACGGTATCCGTGTAGGACGATTTAAGCTCATGGAGTAAATCGTTGATAGTAGACTTAATGTTATATTTGGAGGAACTATCGCGGTTGAGATTCATTGACGACTTTAGTGTATCAAAAATTCGATAATTGCATTTCTGACAGTCTTAATCCAATATATATATATATATACATATATATATATATATATATATTCATACATACATATAAACAAATTTATAAAATATATACAAATGTTCTTGGAATATAATGATTAAACCATTGCGGTAGCATAATATAATTTAATATAATAATAAATATAATATATTTGTGTATGTGTGTTTTTGCGTGTGTGTGTACATTTACTGATAACAAAACATACGAAATCAACCATTACAAATAAATTATTCTCTACTTTTTTAAAACTTTATTTGATTTGGTATAATTAACCTAATGGTGTCGTTCATCAGGTCAATCAATCGTTAATCAACATTCATTCATTCAATTAATCACCAATCCATCAACAATATCCAACAAGCCAACTGTTCATCATAAAGCAATCACCAATGAACCAATCAATCAACGAACCAATCAATCAACGAGCCAATCATTATTCTTAAACTTATTAAAAACCTTCCAACGCACGCCCTGAACCTCAACGACCCTTCTTTTATTAATATTATAATTATAACTTAAAAGAACATTATAACTACAATTATTATTGATAAAATCATTAATATTATTACCACTACTCTCGATATTGTCCCCAGTATTACTATTCTTTCTACTGCTGCTGCTACTACGGCTACTGTCGCTACCACAGTGACTACCATAGTTACATATTAACGACGCCATCATGAACTGATTGATGTGTGATCCCAGCGCGCCAGATTGGGAGTAACTCCCGGGTGTGTAAAGTGATTGAGATCGTAAAAGGATCCGGATCCGGTATCGAATAGCGGTAATGCGATACCGAGTGTCCGCATACCGACTTCGAATAGCTGGCTTGGTGTAGTTAGTGTAAGTCTTCGTTTAGCTTCGGCAAAATCGGTCGATTTTTCGTTTGTCGGTTTCTAGGCTGTCGGTTTTGTCGAATACGGTTGGTGTTGCTGTTGTACATTTCGTTGCTGTTTCTGATTCGTTAGCAATGTTGTCGTTGTTTGTGGTCGGTGGAATGATTCTTGCGGAACGTAATTATTATTATGGTTATTATTATTGTTATTATTATTATTGTTGTTGTTATTACTTGATAGTAAGTGCTTCGACCTTTGGATTATGTCTGATTCTATCTTGTTTTTGTTATCATCGTTGTTGCTGTAACCAATGTTATTATTATTATTTTGGTTATTATTATTATCATTATTGCTACCCTCCTCATTGTCTTCATCACTGGAGATTAGTATCCTCAGCAACTCGACATCATCAATCACTTCAACACTCCCGCGACCGCCATCCTACCGGCCACCAGTGTCGCCAACCTTCACCTTGAACTTTCGACCTTTGAACCTCACCTCATTATAATTATAACCACCATCATCACTCAAAGCCTCACCGCCAAATCTTAAACACTCTAACGTAATGGCCAGATCGTAGAGACCGAACAAAGAGTTCATGAACCCATTCAGCACGAAGGTCGATGGCACAGTCGGGTATTTTTTATACCATGAAAGCTTCCCGAACATAAAAGCCAAAACGCCGCCGTCTTTCCCGGCCACTAGAAACGGCGTCGCTGTTCGAAATGCCGCTCTTAAATAGGTCAAGTCGCGGCTGGTTTCGAACGACCTAGATAGGAGAGACATCGTGACCTTGACCCATTGACGAGTACCAGCCCGGTTTCAGTTTCTTTTTTAGACCCGGGAATTCCCTCTCTACAGGTATCGGTCAGCCGCCATATTGGTTCTGACTGGTGGTACTGGCTGGTGGTAGTGATGATGATGATGTTAAAAGTGATGAGATCGATCGATTGATCAAATGAAGAATGAATGACTGAATGAAAGTACGACAGACAGATATAAATTTGAAAGAAATCTTAGCGATAAAAACAACAGGCTCACTTTTTAACCAGTCAATCAGAAACTTGGAATACAATCTGAGAATGAATGTCACTGGTCAGTTTCAAATTCAAGACCGGGCCACTGCCTCTCAACTCGAGGCCCGATAGGCTGAAATTGACGTGTCGCGAAAACGTAACTCTCACTCTTTGGAAAACTCTTACAAATTTTAATTACTATGAGTATAATTATAACATTACATTATGATTATACTATCAATATAATCGATAATTATAATTATCGATTATATTGATAATATTTATTGATATTATTTATATTGATTGATATTATTATAATCATATTTATAATTATAAAATTATGACGTAATTAAGGCGATCGAAATACCATTTTCATTTTTTTCAATCACCTAATTAATTATAGCGTGGTTCAAGCAAGTGTTGGACATTAAAACGTCGTCAGTAGTTTGCAAAATTCATTGAGGAGTGCTGCTGAACATAGCGAAAATAGCGCTTTACAAGCTAATTGATTAATTAATTGAGTAGTAAACTACCAGTACTATCAATATGTAAGGTGTAAGGTCAAAACGACACACAGCCATACTTAGTACTTACACGTCATTTGACATCCACACACACATACACTTTTAATAACGAATTTGAGGTTCATATTCCATAAGAAGCAGTAAACACTGGATCAAAGTAAAAATATGTTTATTCCATTCCATATATTACTTTTTAGTATATATTTATAGGGCATAAGTAAAAAGATAGTAATATATAATTATATATTATATTCATGAATATATATACATATCCATGATTATATTATAATATTATGATTTTAAAAGTAGATTGACATTTGATAAACAAAAAATGTTGCGTTGCTTTTATTTTTATTTTATTTTGGCTGTTTGGGATCGGGGAAATGATCAAGTTTGATTTTTCTTTCTTCAGATTGGGCTTTTGAAAACACTGCATGAACAGAAGATGGATGTTCGTAGACTTCCAAAAAGACATCCTTCAACGGAAAATCATCCTTTGATAGCAAAAGATGACGACGACGACGATGATTCCACTTTTCACTGTTTGTTCATCCTCCTTTTTTAAAATTAAAAAAAATTTAATTTAATCTTGTTTGTATTTTTTCCATGATTTTGTTTGATTGAACTCGTTTTTTAGTCTACTTTTTTAACTAATAAAAATAAATTTCATTGTGTTATTTATTAGTTAATTTTTAAAATAATGATAATATAATAAATAATAATAGTAATTATTATTAATTAACTATTAAATTAACTGATAACAAGAACAATTAATAATATAATAACAACCAACAAAATCAATGTCAGCAACAATCTGCAATCAATATAAGACTAGCTAGAGACTAACATAGACTAATATGGATAAGCATTACAACATATTTTTTTAATTATACATGAATTTGTCTTGTCCTGTTCTTATTTTATCTATAAATTTTATAGTTTATTAGTGTTTGCTTCTTTTTTTTATTAATTATGATAAATTGTTGATAGCTGATTCAATTTACTTTTTAAAAAATTGTTGTTGACTTTTTTATTCAGCTTGATATTTAAATTTTGCACAGGCCATACTGAAGTTTTTATTAAACCAGCTTCCCCTCAGAAACGTGTTTGCTCAAAAAATAACATCACAGCAGAGAATTCTTACAGTACAAATAATCTTCCATCCACAAACAAAAATAAAAAGGAATTAACATTAACATCTGCCAACCATAATGGGACAGGCCTCTATGAAACAATCATTGAACAGCTGGCCTGTCGACTTTCCATGAATACAATGCTCAAGAACATTGTACTGACTCCATTCAAAACATGCTCTCACCAGAGGCGGTCAAGAAGTTGGAACAGATTGAGAAATGAATCAAAGGAGAGGAGATTGTTTGGTGATGACAGTGATTGCTGCAACGAGGTCAACCATTACTCTAATAGAAGGAAAGATGAAATTGAATTAAATCAATTTACTGGGATTAAGGTAGTTTTTTTAATTTTTACTTTTAATGCACATCTTTTTTTGATAACATTTAATTTAGGCAATGGTCAGAAGTCATGGCCACAAGTTTGAGTATGTGATAATGAACAAGGCCACCTGGTGTGACAAATGTGGTAGGTTCATACTCAGATATTATCAGCACTGCTACCAATGCATGTGTACGTACTTGCATTCATTTGTTCTTTGGAACTGTTTTTAACAAAGATATTGTAACATCGTAAATATGTTATGCGAATATCAAAAGATAAGTTTTTTCATAATGTAGAATATATTTGTGTTTTTTATTTATTTCCAAAATTATATGGAAATATAAAAAATGGTTTTATCATTACAAAATCTATCTTATGCACCAGCATTGTCACCTGTACATCACTACAGCATTGGTTAGTCAGTTGGCTCAAATGGTAGAAGTGCCACGTCACATTCTTTATCATGTTATTATGGGATGACCCGGTTTGAATACTCTCCAAAACTCAATGTTTATCCATCGCACACTTTGCTTTTATTATGATCCTCGTTTTTATCATATTTAATTAAAAGTTGTTGCATCATTCTAGACATGCAGTATGTTTCAGTGTATCAATTTTTTATATTTTATTTTGACAATTAATTTAATGTTAGATTACTTTGATAAATTGGATGAATAATTTGTGCAGTCTGCTTGTACACTTGTCACATAACGTGCAAGAACATGGTGACGCTGAAGTGTCCCTCCCTACAAATCAACAACCTCATCATCAACGTCAGGAAGTGCAAGTTGGAAACTGCACTCAGTTTGCAGCCTAAATTGTCTGTTGTTAGTTCTGCTGGTTCATTCTAAATTATCCTCTGTGTTTTTGTTGTCAATTCATTTTAACAAATTTATGACAAATGAAATTTAATTGAAACTTTGGAACTAAATAGAATTTGCATGTGTTATGTAATCGTGAAAAAAAACTAAAAGACTGTAGAGCGTTTAGTGTCATAGAAAAATAAAAAATGTGTTTGATTGAAATTCAACTTTTAGATAATATTTATAATTTAAGCTGGGTTAAACAAAACACAAAACTATTTTTAGTTGTTGATTTAATTCTCATAACAAAAATATGCTGAAATAAGGTTTTGTTATTGACACTGAAATGTCTTTGCGCGCACACACACACACCACACACACACACACACACACACATATATATATATATATATATATATATATATATATATATATATATATATAAACACACACACATAAGTATATAAACATGTGTTTGATGTTAATTGTTATTGAAATTGTTTGTAATTGTTTTATATGATGCTGAACAAGTAATTAAAGTAATTAAGTAGTCCAGTCGTGTTTGAAAGTTTTTTAATTACTCACAAATATAATTGAAACAACTTTACTAATTTTCTTCTCATATTTCTTAATAGACTTCCTACGACGAAGAAGATAACAGCATCAACACGTCTAATGCCTGTGATTCTAAGAATGGAAGTAGCATTAAAATTACATACAACAAGATGTTAGATTTTGAAGAAAAAGTCAAAACATTCAATGAGAGCAACAAGTTTGGTCTCTTCTTCCGACTGGTAACAATCATTCAACTACATTTCATATTGCAAAAATTTTAATTCTGAACTTTATTAGTTGATCAAATGAATTATCTTCTGGGCTTATTAGTCATTAATATATGCTATTTTTTCTTAAGTGCTAACATCCATCATTATAATAATGATTTACTTTTGCCAGCAAGTTCTGCTTTAGTGCTACTCAGACTGGTTGATTGCAGTCAATTACGTTTCTTACAGAGATTAATCAAATGAACGGTTTTTGTACAAATTGTGCTTTCTGAATATCATCAGAGCTGTATTTACCAATAAGCTAAAAAGGCTGGAGTCCATGGCGGCAAATTTTAGTGGGCGGCAAATTTTGATGTTAAAAAATAAATAACTTGAAATCTTGTTTATGCAAGACGCCTAAAATTAATATACGGTCATTTATGAAATCCTAAATTTAGCCTACTATACTGTATAGAAGGCTTGCATTTTGTATTACCAACGTTCTATTGATTTTGTATTACTATATTTTACTATAAGCTATAAAATTTTTATGTCGGTTTCATTTCTTCTGACTGGATAGGTTGTACAGTACAGATGTTATTAAACCCGGAGCACTGCAAGAACGTGAAAAAGTTGAAACATAAAATATATAATTCGTCATTTAAGATTAAATAAATAAAAATAACTTTATTTTGCTAGTACATTTGTTAAATATTGTTTGTTAATAATAAGAAAAAAGTTAAGTAAATGAGGGGTGGCTAAATCTTTTAAGCCTAGAGCGCCAAATTCTTCAATCCGCCTCAGATTATCATTTTAATTAGATTTTACAAATAACGAATAATTTTTGTGCATTTGTCAACTGGGAGGATGAAAACACTTGTTTGAATGGTTTTTTGTTACCAACATTATATTGATCATCCGACCGTTGTAGATGCCAACATCGATGCAAGGTTCAATAAGAGTTCACATGAATCTTTGCCGACCGATCACGATGCTTGCATCAACTCCACCTCCTTCGTTATTGTGCGATGATCTGAGCCAGTCAAGAGCTTACAAGACATCATTTCACATGCCCAAAGATACATCAAAACTCATTTATATAAACGAGTTAGTTTTAAATGATATCCATACTTTATTTAAATTATTATTTTAATACTATGCACCTTCGAGTTCAATATTTTTTGTCTTCGTGTCCAGCGAGTTCGGGCATCATACAACCTTTTTGACGCACGAAAGTTTGATAGTATTTAAGCAATTAATAAACAAACACTCATATAAAAACTATGATGTAGACAGCTTTGTGTTATGTCAGAACTGTATCAAAAAGAAAACATTTTTTAATGAGCTTCACTGTTGTTTGGTTAGTTGTGTTTACAATTTAAATAAATTGTTTAACGCAAACTTCCAAAATATTTATTTATTTGCTGTGTCATTATAGATCATGTGTATTGTCAGCGCCATTTTGGAGTTAAATTTTGTACTTATATATTTTTGCTTCTCCGTATGCTCTACCGTCGTTTGTTGTTTAGTCGGGTCACCCAAATATCTATATATTTAAAACTAAAGTTTCAAATAATCCTCAATGGTTCAGCGTCAAAACAGAAAAATTAAAGGGAAATAACTTTAACTTTTCATTAATCAAAAAACTATTTTCACTAAAATTATTTCACCGCATCTGTAACCTTTAATATTTTAGTCACTAAACCGCTTAGAATCAACTTTATGGTTTCAACATTTCACCTAACAGTTAGTCTAATTACTATACAATAAGTTACAGGCTATTAAATTTAATTTTTTTAATTAGTAACACGACAGCAATGGAAGTAGTTGAACTGCTGTTGAAGAAATTTTGCATCGTCGAAAGTCCAAAGCAATTTTCTCTCTACCAGAAGACAATAATCCACGATGATGTTCATAGTGAGTTCTGGTGGTGATAGTTGTTGGAGTTGGAGTTCATGATCACTTATGATATGTAAATTGTAATAATGAAGTACATGCTAAAACATAATAATCATAATAATTATAATAATATTCATAATAGTGGGAACATTCTTTTATTGACCGAAAAGATAAAATCCAAATGAAATCAATCGAAAATTATTAATTATATATCAGAGTGTAAATAAACAAGATGTAAAATATAATGTACGATCCTCTCATGCTCTTTGATCAACAAGTGCTTGAGAGTAAAAGATATATTTAAAATCGGTTAAGTAGAGTTTCTGTCACAATATATACTATATGACGAGCTAATTACCGCGTTAATCAGTTTTTTCATCAATAGATTTCGGCCATAATATTTTAAACAAAGTTAGATTAAGATTGTTATAGAAACCCAAAGGTGATATTTCAAATGAATTAATAATTAACGTACAGTTATTATAGATTGAATTTAAGTTTAATTTCAAGATTTTATATTTCTGGCGTTTATATTCACGTGATGAAACTAGGTTGATTTCGTGGCAAATGGTAAGCTCTAAAATTTCGATTTTGTTTTTTTGGAGAGGAGAATGACAATATCCGGCCGCAACTTGTCGAACAACTGTGACATTGGACGTACATTTTCTGCATTAAGTTCGGCAAATATGCAACAGTTTGATGGTGCACAAATCCTTAACCAGTTGAAAATCAACGACATCAGTTTGTTAGCAATATAACTAGCAATCAATCAATCAATCTTCGTTTTGATGTCCAGAGCTTCTGCACCCCGGTAGAAACATTTCGAGCATTTTCATGTCGGTTCGTTGAAGTTGTTGTTCCAGTTTGGTTGTCATTGGCCATGTTTCTGCACCATATAACAACACCGGACGTATCACAGATTTATAAAGTCTTGATCGTAGTGGTAGTGGGATGTCACGCCGCATCAATATAGAGGCAAGGAGATGCCATTTATTCCAGGCTGCACGTATGCGTGCTCGAACGGCAGCTTCAGCTGTTCCAGTCCAATCCAGAACATCCCCTAGATATTGAAACAATGTGACTTTCTCTATTTTAATGGCTTCAAAAACAGTGCTATTTCGAATTTTTTCGAATAATAATAACTGAATATTTAAATATCTAAAAACGATTTAATAAATTGTGCGACTGAAAATTGCTAGCCATGAGAAAGTTGAATGAGAACGACCTACCGCTTGTCCTCTGTCTTCATTGGTTCTACCAGGGTGCAGAAGCTCTGGATTCCAATAAATTCATTCTTCAGGAAACTGATGCTGGAGATATTAAGGTTACTTGGAAAAGTCTTGAAACATTCGTTTAATTTTGTTTGTCAAAATATTTATATACTGATTTTGTCTGCCAAAATAGCCTTTTCTTAATCTTTTTATTTATTTGGATGTGTCTTGCATTAAGTATTTAATTATTTAATTTGTTGTGATACTCAGGATAATTTCTTAATAATTTAATTTATTTCTAAACAGTGGGATATCTTCAGTACTCCGGAACTGGAAAACTTCCTGTGCATGTTGCACAGGGAAGAGAAGGAGCACGAGGAAAGAATCAGAGGGAAGAATAAGATGATGAAGCTTCACATCCAAAGAAGACTCAAAGAGATCATAAAGGAGAACAACTTGAGGGCTAACAACAGCGGCAGTAGTGGTTTTATATCCAGTTTTAGCAGTTGTACCAGTATTGAAACGTCTGATGGATTCGATCCTAAGCTTAAAACTCATTCTTGTACTAATATGTTAAATTACTTGTGACGCAGGCATTAATTTTAAGCGTCATACCAACCATACCAACTTGTGTTAAATGTATGTATTAATTGTATATTCTCATAACCTACAAACTATTAAAGTTAACAGTTCACTTTGTCTGAGTGGTGTTGACTTAATAAGTGTTAAATATCGGGTTTTGTGGTGGTCGATTAGTCGTCAATGTCCTGAAAGAATAAGGCACCAAAAAAAAGAAGTTCACTTAACTTCATGTGTCACGCTATTCTTATAACCTGCATACTATTAAAATTAACAGTTCAGTTGGCCCTCGATAAATTATTTTTTATGATTGAAGGAAAATGCATGTAGGTACTTTCAAACTTTATAAAAAAAATCGGTAACTTTAGAACCACCCAAAAACAAGCCCTATACTCAACTTTGCCAAATTCTACCATTTTCCATCAGCTACCCAAGGGTGTACGTACATCTTTCAATCAACTATCTGTATCTTCGTTTGACAGAGGACTCAGTAATACAAAATCATGTCGGCTTACCAAAAAATTTAGCGGTTTCATATAAGTATCCGTTATCTTTTTTTTCTCTTTACATACATTATCAACTTTAAATGAAACATTTGGCACGCTTAGGAATATTTTGAGCATTTACTAAAGGCATAGGTTTGCCATCAAATAACGATTGGCCCGTCTTTATTTAAGTTCCTTGCTGTAAATATCTTTCGCTATATGGAGTTTTTCATATAGTTGTTTTTTCTGCTGTCGAACTTGGATGAATGACGTGAGTCGTTAAGAAGTAAGTAGCCAATGGATATAACAAAATGAAGATTAACAGCACACTAAACATTCTGGCGTAGATCGAGTCTTCTTATAGACCAGCCTGCACGCGTGCTCACGATAGTATGATAGGTCTGTTATGCAATATTGATTGATATTAAAGCAAAAGAAAATTATTTCATGTGCTATAACTATCATGTCTATCGTGTTATAGACTCTTTGCATTTTCGGTTACACACGGTTACAATGTACTAATGTATTTATGCCTGCGTTACAATTTCATTATTCTCCCACTGGTATTATTTGTTTATTGATTTCAGTTTCAACATCTCTACATTACATATTACTTGTTAGATTGAACGTTCCACGTCATGCATCCATCACTATTTATATATTTTGTATATAGTTAATTGTTTCACTTATCTACCAGACTGTCTCAGTTAAGTATTTTTGAAAACTTTATAAAATCAAATATATTTCAGGTATAACTATGTAAAGTAGTTTATGACGAGTTAATGTTGCTCTAAAAAACTCTTTTCGTGCGGTCATATTTTGCATGCACAATGTTATAAAACTTGTATACAACACATGGATTAAAAAAATGTTTTAATTAATACGTCAATTCAACAAACTCGTGCGCATTTTTGCATGTTCAAATGAACCGATTATCATGATTTCAAAGGTAGATCTCTAGTTGATTTGTTTATGAATTTGTTATCGATCATTTAGATTTTTTAAAACCAGTTAGTCGCTACTTCTATTCGTATATTGATATAAACACAAAACCAGAGATATTTGTTTGACACAATTATTTCGAAAAAATAGCATAAAAAACACGTACACACTCGGAATTTTTTGAAGGGCCGGAGTCGGACGGAAAGTGCTAAGAATTTGGAAATATTTTTTATTCTAAAAATTTTAATTTGATTTTTTTTAGAAGATATTAATACATTGATACATGCGTGTAGCGATATGCAATCATGTTTATGCAATCAAAATAAATGCTAATAATGTGAATAAAATAGCATAATTTACTGTCTGTATGTTTTAAAGCATAAATATAAAGTAATTTTCTAAAAAAGTTTTTTTTATAAACTTTTTTAGAAACTGATTTTTAAAAAAAACTTTTTTAGAAACTGATTTTAAGTTTTTTCCTAAACTTACGATGCAAAAGTTGAAATAATTTTCCGATAGTCGAAATCCGGGGTCGGAAGTTTCTACCCCGGAGTTGGATGTTTTTCATGTTGAACGGCTTAATTAAAATTGAATTAAATTCCGTTTCATGGTAACAAAACATTCTTACAATGAATTACAGAATTGTTTCATACGCAAACATTTCACTAAAATGTACCTAACTCACTAATTACTTATTCAATACATACCTTCACGCTAGCTAAAGCCATATAATTTATGTTCTGATCTATAAAATATCATTCCAATTTTAACGCGATTCGCCATTACTTTGAAATCAATCGGCTTGTTAGAACTGGTCCATAGATGATAAAGTCACGTTTATCAATCTAAATATATTTATTGCTAGAGGTCAACGGAAATAAAGCTATTAACGGGCAAAAACTTCCGCGGAAATATAATAACGTTCAAGCAAAATTACTGCGAAAATTAACGTCGTTAATCGCATAATTACGGTTACATTAATAACTCGAACATTACGAATAAGGCATCGCGATTGATAAAAAGTTAAACTTAATTATTATTACAATGATTGTAAAAAAAAATATATTAATTTAACAATCGAAAAAATTTCAAGTGCTGAATGAAAAACAAACTTGAATTAAACAGTAGGCGATTCATGTCTATCCAGCATGATAATATTCGAGATAACATTCAACCTCTTGTTCAAATTCAGTCGTCTCAACGGCCATGATGTTCAAAATAAATTTCCCGCTAATAATATTTAACAATTATTTTTCTAAAATCCCTAAAACGGTTGGGCATAACGGAAGTTACACTATTTGGCTAATCGGCCTTAAAATGGTCGAAAACGTATGTCAAATAAAGTAAACAAATCCGGACCCCAGAGAACTAATAGAAATAATAACCACAGCATGACATTAAAATAATGACTATCAAATGAAATCCTCTAATAAATAAGGTAAATTATATAACGCTGAAACGAGGACGTAGTTCATAAGCTTAACATCTTTAATGCTTTAGGACTTTGAATATATATCAAGATTTTCAATCAATCAATCAATCATCGTTTAGCGTCCAGAGACCCAGTTCTCCCGAGGTAGAACGTTGTTTTCTTTGCCATCAATTTTTTGCGCCAAATTAGGCGATCAGTTGTATCCATTTCATTTAAATTTAGAGCTTTCATGTCATGTCATGGGACGTGTACCAGGTACTTCAACATCTACAAGAGAAGTTATGGCACTTTCCACTTCGTTTGACATGGCCAAACCACCTCAGACGGTGTTGCCGGCATTCGTCCTTTATATCACCTAAACCAACACGACGCAGGATTTCGGTAGATTTTATGTGGTCCTTCAGACTAATTCGTTGCATCCATCGGAGCATTTTCATATCAGTTCGGTGAAGTTGTTGTTCCAGTTTGGTTGTCATTGGCCATGTTTCTGCACCATATAACAACACCGGACGTATCACAGATTTATAAAGTCTTGATCGTAGTGGTAGCGGGATGTCACGCCGCATCAATATAGGCAAGGAGATGCCATTTATTCCAGTCTGCACGTATGCGTGCTCGAACGGCAGCTTCAGCTGTTTCAGTACAATCCAGAACACTCCCTAGATATTGAAACGATGTGACTTTCTCTACCTTAATGGCTTCAAAAACATTGCTATTTCGAATTTGTTGTTGTGGATTGATGCAAGCAGGACAAATAAAATTGGACACTATAGATAAATTACCAATTATTTTTGAACAACATTTTGGATATATATATATATATATATATATATCGAGTATTTATTACACGCAAATAAATAAAAAATGTGGCTTTTTTCAGAATTTAGTTGAGAAAGAGGTGTAACTTTATTATTTACGTTGATTTATTCGAAAAAATAAATCAATATCACGTCATTTGAAAAGTAAAACGAGTGCCAGACGCCCTCCCTCGTATTAATGAAACAAATAACACTAACAGGGTAAAGATGATAAGTCACATCAAACATTAACATCAAAACAACTTGATGGATAACGTAACATGACAAAAAAATACAGTTTCACAATCTGTTAAATGGCGTGATGTCTAGCAAGTTGAATGCGTGGAGGTAAATGTTGCGTATGATGGTGATCAGCGATATGCGGGCGTGCATCACCGGCCACTGATGCTTCTCATTCACCTGTCGGCGGCATCATCATCGTCTTTATGAATGTCTCATCATAGCCGTCATTAGTTTATCATTAATTATCATTAATTCATCAATATCTCAATAGTCTTCGTAACATCACTACCTAATAGAAATTTTGATCTACCAATTTATAGTTAAATCAGGAGGTAAAATCATTTTGCTATACCGTTATTACATCCCTAAATAATTCAAACGTGATGGCTAACGCATGAAGCGTACGCGCGAGAAACATCGCGAAAGTGGGAATGAATTAATTAGATAAAATATAAACAAATAGATAATGATAGATAACTAATGTTTGAAAAATGGAAAGAATGCTTACGAGCAATATCTTGGTCTTGCTGTAATACTTACTGAAGCAGGCTGATAGACCGCACAGGAATTGACACAGCTGCATTGAAGTTCATTTGTTAATTTGTTTATACATTCCAGAATACATTTGTATACTTATTCATTTTCCAATTAAACAACACAAAATAAAATCATTCGTCCGTTCATTCATTTAATTCATTCACTCATTCATATTTTATTATCTCAAAGTGTTTGATAAGAATCTAGTTTGAATGAAGTTGTGAACACATGCATATATACACACGCACACATGCTTATGTACCTTATGCGTCTGAACACTCATCAGGCGGTTGTCATCAGCGTCATCAGTCATAAGACATCTTCTCAGCACAGATGGATATTCCACAATGTATTGAAACAGCAACGTCCATTCCATCTGTCAGCAACATCAGTACATTACTCGTTTGTTTCTTTATTTACTTATTTATTTGTTTGTTCGTTTATTGTTTATTACATTTTATATTTATTTATTTATTTATTACAATCCAATCATATTTTTTCTGATATTCATATACCATCTTTTCTTCAAACTCATTGAATTAATAATATAACGTTTATATTAATGGAATGATACTTTTTAAAATTTTTTTAACGAGCACAACAAATTAAAAATATTAAAAATGATATTTTAGAGGTAATTAACTCTTACAAGATTATAACGAAAAGTTGACAGAATAATAATTTATAATCAAATAGTTCAAATGAACTAAAATGTGTGGTGATGATATGAGGGGAAGCGGCAAGTAAAATAGAGATTATTAAAGTATAACATAGATGACGGTGCCAAACATTCAAGGCGTTCATGCATTCAACTCACATCGACTTTGAAGAGGGAAACATCGATCTGATCAGGTGCCGGCACATCCGTGCAATCAACTGAAAGCAACATCGTTACACATTATCAGCATTATAACAAGTTTTAAAGAAATAATGAAAAATTAAATATTATAGATTGAACAATGGTAAATACCAAGATCCTTAGTGGCTATTTTGCTCCAGTCACTTAATAGTTACTCAGTTACTAAATTTCATTCTATTTTTTGTATTTTTCGCAATTAAAATCATTAATTTTTAAACAATAGAAACATATTTCTAATAAATTGCCTTCATAAGCTCCAATGTTACTTGTATCTGCTGTACAAAAATTGCATCAACTGTCCCATGCTTTTTTGAAATAACATCAAAGCAGGCAGATCACTTTGCCTTGTACTTATTGTGTTCGTTTCAATTTGTTCTAATATATCTGTGCTTATGATCTCATCTTCTTTCTTTATACAGCCCACCACATTCTCGACCTCTACAATCGTCTCATGACAAAAAAATTTCTTCTTTTTTCTTTCACCCCAGTCCCTCAATAGATAATATAAGCACTATGCATCAGGTACTCTACCTCTGCCTCCACTATCTTATCTACACGTAATGTAACAACTGCCATGTCTACTTCTGTCTCAAACTTTCCAATTTATCAATCTTTCCGATTTCCCAAACGTTCCAAATTCCCAAACTTCTTTGAGGCTCATTAGGAATTTGAATTTCCGGATTTCTCTATTAAACTATTAAAGCAAAAACTTTTCTCGTCTACCAAACTTCAGGAACAAACATTTTCTCAACCAGCATTCATTCAGTAACTTAATCTTATTTTGACTAATTCACACTTCACAGTTTACAGCAGATGTTCTAACAATATCAAAAAAGAAAGAGAGAGCAACGACAACAATAGCAATAATGCGATAGCAACATATAAATTAGTTAAGTTGTACAAACATTCAAGAACATGATGTCTGAACTTGTCAAGAATTGTGGAGATCCTGGCATAATTGTAGAAGACAAACATACCGGAAGACTTGCTGCTGAATGATGAGCCTGTATATGCGTTTATCTGTCAGTGTTAATTATGTACTGTGTTGAAACATCCAGCATTGTATGAATCGGGCGACAATTTGAAATTTATAATTTAATGTTCAAACCACAAAACTTCATCACTAGGGCTGACAGACAAAAATAATGTAAGAAAAAAGTAGTTACCTGATATATATATATATATTATCTTAATTTTTATATAACACACTAACCACATATTAAAATAGACATTACACATAATAATTGTGTATCACCTCTCGTGTGCACCTGACGTCCAGCAGATCAAACTTCAACGTATCCAGGGCGAGGTTCAGTTGAGTTTCCCGTGGGAGCGCGCCTGAACGATGCAGCGTGTGCATTCCAGTTAATCGAAATATATATTTTCAGAAAATTCATTGAATGCTGTAGAATGTAATTAAAGGAACCCAAACGACGAATTACGCCGAGTGAATAGCGAGGAAATCAGACCTAAGTACAAATTCCAGCAATAGAAAATTAATTAAAAAGCGAATAAAGAAGACGTAGAATTATAAAGGTAAATAATGAAAACAATCAACATGTTGTGAACACAAAATTGCTTCTATAATCGATCTATTAAACACATTTAAGCGATGCAGTTTTCTGAGGTTATCTATCGCTACTCAACGAACCGGTATGTTGAAATTCACTTTACACAATGTCAGTCAGTGACTGAGATTAAACGACAATTGAAAATACAGTACATCAAACAAAATGACCAGACGTACTTAGCATAAGAAAAACTGTTAAAGCCTTAAAATTTTAATAAAAAATTTGGAAGTATATAAGTGAATAGATTTGGAATAAGATTTGTGCATAAATAAATATTCAGCAAATTACTTTACTTCCAAGACAATCAGCTAATGAGCTGACTGTTTACATGGAAGTGGTAAGAAGTTGATGGTATCAACCGGTTCAGGGTGGACCACAACATATTAATTTGAGAAAAAAATTAGAGATAAAAATAGGACTTGAATAAAATAATTGATGACAAATCGCCAACATTTAATTCAACAAACGATGACAAATTAATTCAAATTACTTTGTATTTATCTGATAAGAATGAATAAATGTATTTTGAGTATAACAGAAGCAGATGATGATGATGACGGTGGTATTAACGAAGCTGAGACATAAAGAAAAGGAGGAAGCTACATACTTGAACGGTTCAGATATTCTACATGTTGCTCTTTCAAACTAGGAATCAATCGTTAAATATTTTATTAACTTCATTGGTTACATAATCACATAAGTCAACAAAAAAAAATAATGAATAACATCAGGTGATATTATCAAGTAAAACATTTCATATTGATCCAGAATAAATGTACAAGTGAACCACGATGTATTAAAATAGGTTTATTGATTTAAATTCAGCAATTCATAACAAATCACCAATGATTATCTCAACAACAGATGATGGTTAAAGACGCTAGGTCCTGTTTTATACTGACAAAGTTCGAATGTTAAGAAATTCTCGCCTGCCGATCACATACAATGTGTCCAATGCATATTTACATATACCCTGTGTGTTTGTGTGTGTTGTCGTTGATACCTCCAAGAATGTTAAAAAGGAAATAATTGTAAGAAAAACATTTCAAAATTAAGCGTGTAATCAGAAACTGTTTACATGTTTGCAGTGCAATTGTTCGTAAATCCTTTCGCCATTATGTAGACCACTTCCACTCCAATAATATCCGGACCAAATAAATATTCATAAAGATGCTGAAAGGATGCACCCAAATAAGATTGTTTTGTCTTATTAGGTAACAAAAGGTTTGCCGACATTTAATGAACGTTTGCATAAATACAGGAAAAGTTGCAGACATATACACTTCCTAAGAGTATCAAGGAACAAATATTACTTAAATGTGACTTTCATGTACTGTACATAATATAAGATGCATGGCATTTTTAGATTGATTGGAAGAGTGATTTAGGATTAGGATTAGCTTAGGATTCAAGGAACGTTAAAAATTTTTTTTAACAAACAATTTTTTGAAAACACTACATATCGTGAGGTGATTTGAAAGTCATTCTTTCAATTCAACAATCCTATTTCATTAGAGAAAAATTAATATTTCACATGAACGAATTCAAACAAATAAACTTCTGAGCCCAATCTAACAAGAAAACAAAAAGTAAAATTAAGTATTAATTTTATATTTATAAATTTATTCTGAAAATTTTTTATATGTATACCAGCAGAGAAACATTTTAATAATTAAAACCAACAACTAATATGGACAGTGAAAGAATAAATTTTAATAAAGCTGACGGAATAATAAAACAGCTTGTCAACTCCGAATCAGGAAGAGCAGTGGACGGGAGAAGAAAAGAATAGTAATCGTTTGGATAGGCTGGACACGTGTTTCGTCCTTACCAGGGACTAATCAGCAGCTCGAACACCTATCAGAATGGTTATCGCAGTTTCTTATAAAGCCCGCACAAATCATTTCGTTAGCTCGTGGTGTTTTATTTATTATTGAAGATTGTTAGTCTTTTAGTCGTTAGGATTTCAATCGGACAACTCTCACCTCTCCTCAATTGAAGTTCCCATTCTATTGCGTACATTGCCATACAGGAGATGAACCTTGGGTATGATAAAAATTTCCAGACATTAAATGTTTCCACAAATGAAGAACAGTATACTGAAATTAAATAAATGCTTGCACCAATGAGAAACCAGACAAAGCAGTATCGAACCTGATGAATGTGTTTGCATGTTTCATCCACCATTGTCCACAAGACGTCATCCATCTGCTGTTGAAGGTAATGATCGGTGTCGACTATGTGAATGCACTGCAATGTCATGCGAGAGGGGCAGTCTTTTTCATTTGTTTCATCGTGGGACTTCTGGACACCTTTATGTGAATTTGTAATCAAACGTGGAATTTAAAAAAAAATATAACAGACTACCATCTATTTAAATTAGGACAAAGAAATTGTGTTGCCTGAACATAAAAAACCTTGAATATGAAAAAAATTTAGAAACAGCATAAAAAGAAGCCATAGAAAAATAGAGATAAATAAAACGATCTATAAATATAATAAGCAGAAGCACACAGGCACATAAAATTAATGCATACAAGTAACTTAGTCTAAACAGACCTTTCACTTTGTCAGACAGCAACTGAACTTGATGCAAACTTATGGAGGGTAGAGGAGGAACTGAATCAAATGAGTGACTACACTTATAACAAAAAACAAAACAGAAAATTGCACAAAACTTAACACCATTACACCGAAGTGAAAATTTTTCACATTACAGTATAAAAAAATTGCCTTTTTATTTATTTATTGATTTTTTAATTCATTTATTTATTTAACATCAGGAACTTGTTTAACTTTCATGGCAATATCATTGGCATTAAATTATATGACTAGAAGAGCAAAAATTAAATAAATGAAGTTGGAAAAATATTGAAGTTAATTGAAGGAATATTCATAATATTACTTGTTAAGCTTACAACATTGGAAGAATATCGATGTGACATATTTGAACTGTCAATATAATCCTTCAAATTTATTTTTAGGCATCCATCATCCAAAAGTTCTGAAAACTGGTTTCTTTTCAGAACATCCATAATATCGCCTGCATAGTCACAAATTCTTTCAGAATTGGAAACATCTATCTTCGAATCATTGGAGTCACAACCGGAAAAGGAATTTTTCAAGTTCCTCAAATGATCATTATTTGGGAAACTTCCAGTTGTGAAGACATCGAAGCTGTTGCATAAATATTATGTTCAACAACTTGGGCTTCAAAAAACCATTTAAAAAAACTGAAAAAATGTTGAGCAATTAAAAAATGTAAACTTGTAAGAAAACATTTTAACTCTGTCACTTGATTTAATTATGAAAAAAATTAATAAAAATAATAATTGTGAATTTATAAAATTGTTAAAATTATCCGAAAATTAATTAACCCATTATATTCTAATAATTTTACAATGAAATTTTTGACGACAAGGTGTCTTAGTGCCTTCAAATCAAAATGCTGACTGACGTGGAGGGAGGAGTTGACAATGACGGAGCAGTTTCTCTTTTGTTGCACCTCTAACTCATCATACTCTTCAACTGGAGGCGCTGAAAATAAAACTCTGAAAACTTCACCCTTTTTCAATGTTATGTGATATTTGTCGTTGATCCTCTTTACGGATTCAACAAAGTTGCTCTAGATTTGTAAAAACATGAACAAGGAAAAGATTAATCATTATTTCATGAAACAATCAATGAAAATTTGTTATACTTGGCTGCAAAAAGACCAAATCAATAAAGTTAAAAATATTTTATTATTGATCAGCAAAGAATGTTGTTAGAAGAGATTTTATTTCTAAAAAACTGATAAACAAATTTTTCAATTTCTATAAAAAATTTCGGTAGAATAAAAAATTTAACTTGGTTTTGTCAAAAATATGAATCTATCTAATGTATTTATAATTGGGAAATGACAAAACATTACACATTACTTGTGTTCCATCTGATCTCTACACCAATTTAAAAATTAGTTTTTAATAAAACCAAAATGTAGATATGTTTTTATAAAAAATAAGTTAATGTTACATTTGCATGAATATAAATAAGTCAGCAATTGTTTAAAATTTGAATTATCTATTACTATCGTTCACTTTTATTTCATTTTTTAAATGCTTAATTTTGTTCCAACAATTTATTTTAATCATTATATTTAATTTTTTCATATCTTTTTTTGACTATTCATATTTTTCTTGTTATTTTAATTAATACATTTAATCATTGGTTATTATTCTATTTCACTTTTTAAATTAACTTATAAATATTTTTAAAGCGTCATCAACTAATTCTAATTGTTATGCAAGCTTTTTTTACTTCGTTTTTCTCAATTTTCTGGTCATTTTTAATTGGCAATTGCCTGTTTTTTTGCATCTTTTCCAATAGTTTTCATCACTAGTGCTTTACGTGGAGTTTAAGGGGAAGGATTTATGATTTAAAGAATTTTTGTCTTTTTCAATTTCTTTTTATGCAACATATTTTGTATGTGAATAACAATAAATTGTTGTTTTTTTCTATAATGTTGACAATACAGTAGCCCTATCACTATCAGAAATTCAACAAAATACTCTAAATAATTAATTAATTAATTTAACAAACACAGAGTCATAAAAAAAATTTAAACGTATATAACAATAATTAATAATGACAATGATATATACTCCGACCCATAACAGATGGAGACTGTAAAATAAACGAGGATTGAATGATGACAATGATTTAGTGATAGCAATGAAATTGGTGATAATAAAAAATATAGGGATGCTAGTGAAGATCCTCTAAATAAAAATAAATCTAACTAAAAATATAAAGTAAATCTAAACTAAATATATATCATGTCAATTGACAACCGTGGCTCAGAAGTTTAATAAGTTTTTAATTTTTAAATGGGAAAAACATGTAAGCAGCTCCGCGCTGCATCATTTCAATGCTTTGTTAAAATTATAAAAAATAAAAAATGCATGGTGATGAAGAGTAGAAGGCAGTCACATTAGCTTTAGCATTACTTTTTTTTTAAATTTAAATTTAATTTTTTTCAAGTAATTAAAATTAAATTATGGAAAATTTAATTCACATACCTCAACATTGTTTACGATTTCACTATTGTAAGCTATGTAATCGGTGACAAATACTTCAGACGACGTGCATTTAACTAACTTTACGTTGCCGAGAAAACTTTTTTTTAAAGAAATCTCTATATAATCCTTTATCTCCCTTCTGTAATTTAATAGATCCATTGTTTATTCAAAGAACTATCAAATTCCACCGACATTATAATCTGTCAAATCCCATAATGCGAATCTGGTGTTATTAATTAGTTTCATCTAAATTTACAAGTTCCGTAATTTTGTAAGTTCAATAATAATTTTCACTTGTTTTTAAATTTTATCTAATTCTTATTTTTTAATTTTATGAATTTGCATACTTCAGCATCAAATTATCAAATTATAAAAAAAACTTCAAAACTTTTTGCCTGGTGTAATGTTATGTCGTAAAGGTGACCATAAGGTGACAGAGTAATCCTTTTATGTTTGAATTAATAAGTTTTACTACATTTATATTGTTTATTACTCTTCTATCATCTTACCTGATTCTAAAACTCTTGATGCTTCTCATAAGTTTCGTAGTCTTGGCTTTATCTTAGTTTCAAGCAGATTAATAGGGTCGCTAAAAGCCCTTACCTTCATCTGCGTAGAATAAAAAAAAACTTTTGCTTCATCTTGACGATCATACTCTTCTTCTATTTGTTTCTTCATTAGTTTTATCTAGGATTAATGGAAAACATTCTACTATGGTCTTCCTGATTCTACAATCAATCCTTTAAGTAAAACTTAAATCTAGATTTTTCATTGTTTTTGATTGTTTCCTTTTCAAAGATGGAACACATTTTGTAGTTCAGAAAGTAGGCTATATTTAAAAAACACGACTAAATGAGCTAACAATGAACCCACTTTTTTACACTTTACAAATATTTTTGTAAGATTTTGATCACAAGTATTATTTGAAAAATCATTGCATTTATGTGCTTTAAATATTCATTAATATTTACAAATTTAGTTAAATTTAAAATAAAGATTTATTAAAAACTGACAATTTTTTTAAATCAAAAATATTGTTTAAAAATTGCTACATTGGTTACGATTATTTTTATTTAGAGTTAGGATTGAAAATGTCACGATTTGAGGCACAAAAATAACAGTTTGGAAAAACATAAATTGAACAAGAACTTCAAACTATTTACTACTTTTGTTGCTTTCTGTTGCTTTTGATACCTAATAAATAATTATATAATTTAAATAATATGAATAAATTATGGCTAATTTTTAAAAACTAAAATAATCAGTTCGAAAATTCAGTAAATTTGTCCTATTGTTTTTATTTTTGAATAATGGATAAATTCGTTTAAAAACTTCCAAAAAAGGTTCTTGTAAATGTAAAAGAATCCTCTGCACTGTTTATGAAAAATGTGATATTATAATTGCAGCAAATATAACTTCTGCTGAAAAAAGATTAGGTGATAAAATTAAAAATGACATTCCCAAAAAATCAGCAAAGCAAACCGTTGGAAGACAACTTCAGAATTCATGACTAGAGTCTATGACTGACAATAACAACGCGACAACGTATCTTTTCTCATATATCTCCATATCTTGTTCTCTTGCACTGGCTACCTATAAAATATAGAATAATTTTTAAAATTTGCACGTTCATGTATAAGTCTCAATCTAAATTATTTCCTAAGTACTTATCAGATATATTAATTGAACCTAAACGCCCCGGTTTACGATCGTCTTCTTCTTCTCGCTTTTTCTTAACTCGTGTTAAACACTCTTTTGCCAAATCTGCTTTTGCTTTTTCTGGTCCTTTTCTCTGGAACTCTCTGCCTACTTCTCTAACTATTTCTCCATCGCTTGCGAAGTTCAGAGAGGATCTCAAGACCCATCTGTTTTCAAAATTCATTGAGGAGCGCTGTTGAACATCGCGGAAATAGCGCTTTATAAGCTAATTGATTGATTGATTGATTGATTGATTGACAAGATCTTTTGCAAAATATGCAAGGAATGTAAGCTAAATTTGTTTAAATTTAGTACAAAGCGTGACATGCTTTTTATAGATGGGGCTTTTCAAATTGGAAACACGCTTTAGAGAAATTCCAAACCCATGATAAATTTTGCAGCCAGCGCGAAGCAGTCATGAAAATGTCTCACCTCCGCTGTTCTTTATTCAAAATTTTGAAATATGTTTTACTAAGGTTCAATTTTGATATCAGAGATTGCCGAGGACAATGTTATGACTGAACATCTAACGTTTCTAGAACTCATTATGGGGTACAGGTCAAAGCCTTAGAAATAACTTTGTCTGAAATATTTGTCTATTGCAACCACCACAATATTAGTTTGGCATTTCAAGATGCAATTTTTATGATGGTAGAGTGCAGAGGTGCAATCCATAACGCTTTTTAAATAATCTCCTAAACGTTTAGCTTGTTTTTTTCTTTTTTAAACAAAGTAATGCTACAATTACATCATTGCGCCCATTATGTCCAACAAGGTGGACTATGATTATATGTAGCATCAAGAGCGCGTTAAACAACTGGACATTTTTGCTAAACTTTTTTGAAAATCAAAGTTTTGTCAGAAATAAATATGGCGCCAAATGTGCTGGTTTTCTCACAAAAATGACTTTCATAATTATTTTGTGTTGCGCTGTTTGGTTCTCATATATGAATTGGAAACTACGACGAAAGCTTTGCAATGTCCAACACTGTCTATGTCAAAAGTACGGAAACTGGTAGAAAGTCTAATGTTATCGCTTCAACTGAACCAATCCGATGATAACTTTTCGTTTTTTTGGTTAAATATCACTAATGATGCAAAAATATTAAATATTGAAGATCCAAGTTTGCCACGGCAGCGAAATCGTCCGAAGCGTTTTACTGAAAGTAACTCAAACGTTCATGTATTTGACACTTCGCAATTATTAAAAAAAATGATTTAGAGATTGAAGATGCAGCTATTTCTTCACTTGACGCTAGATTCAATTCTGATGGTTTCAAAAAACTTGCCAATTTGGAATTAAAAATTTTACATGCAGCAACATCTGACAGCATTCACTTAAATTATATTGCTGAATTATATCTAAAGGTGTCAAAAGATAGATTACATTTACATTTCAACATGTTTTGCGATATTTGTAAGCAACGAAATTTATCTATTACCCCAGTCACAGACATTGTCAACGTTTTAAAAGATAAAAACTGACACGGTTTGAATGAAATGCTAAAAAAAACTTTCTCGACTTATTAGAATATTTCTTACAATTCCTATGACAACATGCAGCTCAGAAGGATCGTTTCCCGTCCTTCCGGTACGTTCAACAATCAGTCAGCTAGGATTAAACCTTTTGTTCATACTACATTGCTATAAAGAACGCGCCCACAATCTTTCAATTGAGGACATAGAATTTACTTCTCGGAATGATTTGCGCAGAAAATTATTTGCGACATGACCATGGATATAGATGACCATGACCATGGATTATATATATCCATGAACATGACTGTATTTAAACTAGATTTTTATGAAGAATATTATTGAAAAATTTGTGATCGATGATATCAAACAGTTTTAAACTCTTCTCGCTGCGCTAGTTGGTGATGTTGATAGTGGTAATCAAAAAGATTGGGTTAAAAAGTTCAATAAACTACCCAGTAATGCACAGTACCACATCGTAAAAATGCTGCAAGATGAGTTCAAATCGAAGTTACGATCGGAATGTTCAGTAAGTTGCCAACCCTATGATAGCAGTTTTTGCAGCGGGGAGATCATAAACGAAGACACTTACCTGAAAACAATTGCAGAAAACCGCAGATATATACTCCTTATGCTCAAGGAAATGTTTCTAAATTCTGAATGTCTGATATGTTTGAAGTCGTTTATGGAAGAAAAATTTTCATGAACAAATATTCCTCAAATTTATCAAATTTTACATATTTGTAGTTTATTAACAAATATTTATTCATTTTTTAAACATTTTATTTATTTTGGCTTTTCAAGTTTAAGAATATTTTCATGCCTTAAGATTTAATAGTGAATCCATGAAAATATAATATTTATTTATTTTATTTATTTATTCTGCAAATAAGGCCATATTTTGATTCCGAATGAATCATCATCAGTGCTCCTTGCTGTATATATAGGGAAATATTGACTTTATATATATATATATATATATATATATATGTGTGTGTGTGTGTGTGTGTGTGTGTGTGTGTGTGTGTGTGTGTGTGTGTGTGTGTGTTGGTAATAGACCATAATTTTTACAATATTCTATAAATTCTACCAAATGTTTGGCGTTAATATGTTTGTAGTTCGTTTTTTCAATTTTTCTCACTAAAGTTTTTTGGTGAACGTTTGGTTTATTAAAATTCAAAATAAACTTATTTTCCGATTTCATGCTGCAAATAAGGCCATATTTCGATTCCGAATGAATCATCATCAGTGCTTTCTGCTGTTTATATAGGAAAATATTGACTTTGTCAAAATGGAGATTAACTTTGTCAAAATGAACTTAGATATATATATATATTTAAGTTATTAAATTTTTTTAGTTTTTTATAATCAACGCAGAGTTGCTTATTATGTTATTCGATATAAATAATCGTAATTAAACTTTCATGCTACAAAGGCTGTACTATCCATATCCCATGACACACAAACACATTATGATTATGTATATAATATATATATGTATACTCAAGCGTACATCATACGCATATAATGGTCTTTTGAAGTTTTAAAAAACAGTATCTGAACTATTCTTTTTCCAATAACCTGGCTCCGCCATACCCAGAAATACATTATCGCATTTTTTGTCCAGAAAAGAGAATAGTTCAATAATAAAAAATTGTTTCAACAACTATTTATTCAATAATGATGAAGAAAAAACAATCCATTTATTAGTTAATCGATAAAAATAAAAGTTAACAAAATGTTTCATGAAATGCATTATATTATATTTTTCTCATCAAAATCAATTACAAAATCCACACAAGCTTCTGTCACTATCTTCTCATCAACATATTCCAACTCATCATCCAGTAACAAATGTAGTGGCTGTCCTGGTCTTGTAGTATAAGTACTCCTGCATTACTGCACTCAGCGCTATGGCAGTGACTAAAGCCGTAATGCATTTCAAGTTTTTTTTCTGCATGTACAATGCAGAGATGAACACAGTTGGGTGCCTTTGCAGTTGCAACATATAATTTTCATAGGTTCAGTAGGTGCTGGCTTCTGTCGCATCTGGACAGGGATCAAGTGACCATTTTGAACATGTCAGCCCCAGTTAGTCAGTTTCAAGGCCTTTTGACCTAAAGTGCACCAGGTCACTGTCGGCAAATGTCTTTGAGCATGCTGCAAAACGCATATCTTTCAAGTTGTTTTCTTTTTTCACTCCATACGTCGCAACCACTAATGCTGTGCCTACCATGCATACATTCTTTTTTGTTGACTCAAGACTTTGCAGAGTTACAACATGTTTTGTCATCTGTTTGTTTGCGCAAATTTTCTCAAACAACTTGCCTTTGCGATGCATAATTATGGCAGATGTTGTGACACATCCGCCAAAAGCGTGCAAAGCCAAAATCTGCGTACAACTATTGACTAAATTAAAAAAAATTACATATGAACATTTCTTTTGCGCACTTCCTGTTTCAGTAAAACAGGAAGACTGGACAATTCTAGTTTAAAATTTCTACTGGCAACAATGGTTCAAGATGTGCAAGAGTGCGAGATCAATAAGGGTCAAGTTTAGATATGTTGGAAACTTCATATACACTTTAGACGCATGAGGTCTAATTTGCAATTTTATTAGGGCATTCTGCAAGTTGTTTATCGTTAGTTTTATTTTATCAAATTTAATAATTTGAAGGAATTAAGACCATGAAGCTACCAAAGTTACCGAGATATATTTGGGGCCTAAGTGCCGTGGGTACCGCGGTAGGCTTCTATGTACTCTTAAAGTGCGGACATCAAGTTTTTTTATTTTAAGATTTTAATTTAATTTAATATTATTTATTTATAACTTTATGTTTATTTAATTATATTTATAATAATTTATAATTACAACTGGTTTATCTTTATTAATATTTTAATTTAATAATTTTTATTTCAAATTCTTGTTACAAACAAATGAAATGGTTTCAATCATATTTCATAAAAATTCTTTACTCAAGGAAACTTTTGCTGTTTTGGTGTTCTCTGTTATTAATAAATGTTATTTAAGAAAAATATTAATTATTCTTTTTGTTACAAACAGATCAATTTTTCAAATTGTACTTGTTTTTATGTTATTAAGTAAAAAGTTGTCAAAACTGAGATTTTTTTATGAAGTTTTGTTGGCTTCCACTTTTTATTACAATAAAACCTTACACCATTTGACCAATCCACGTTATGTTAATAATGTATATATATATATATATATATATATATATATATATATATATATATATATAAGACGCTAACAATGTAAAAGTTGATTGAATGTTTCACTTCAATCAAATCATATCATGAAAAGTTTGTCTGAAAAAATATATATATATATATATATATATATATATATATATATGTATTTTATTAACATTTGAATAATATACAATTTTCCAATTCATTCTTGAATGTATAGAACCTATCTTGATTTTTCAATCATCTTCAGCACCTATTGCAGTTTATCTAGAGAATTTTGTATAACTCAGTACTGCTGCAGTTCATACAGAGAATTTATATAAATATATATAAATAGATATACTGTTATGACTTATTTAGCATTAAAGATTAAATGTTCTTTCCAATGGTATAAGACTTGTCTTATATTTATATTTTTAGAAAGTACTTATACAATGTCATATATTATAACTTATAAAATACAATACTTATTAGTCATTTTGGTTTTTATTTATTTGATTTTTTTCTGCCCTTTTGTGAATTCATTGTTATTTTCACTCACTTTCTTGAAATATTGCTCTTAAAATGTTTTAAAGTTGCCACCTTATAAATATAATTGATAGTAACAGTTAAACTTAGAGGTATTTCCATGATAGAACCACGTATGTATTAGACTTGAATAAAATTGTCATTGATCACTAACAAATAACCCAAGCATATGTTAATTGTTAAAAATAACTTGCAATTTAATATGTTTTCAAATCAAAAAGGTTTACTGATAAGTGATAAGTTGAACCAATTTTAGGGATACTTCAGGAGGCTACAAATATGAAGGGCATGAGAAGTTGGTTGGAAAAACGGTTGTAATAACAGGTGCAACTTCAGGAATTGGAAAATCTACAGCTGAGGACCTTGCAATTAGAGGTCGGATCAGTTTATTATTATGTATTTGATAAAGCTAATTAAAACATAAGTAGATATATAAGCAAGCTTTGTTTTTTTCTATCAATTGAATGGATTGTTCTAACACACGAACTGAGGTTTTAATATTTTTTTTTATGTAGGAGGGCGCATCATAATGGCTTGCAGAGATATGGAGAAATGTGCTAGAGTCAGTCAGGAATTAATTGCATCAACATCCAATGTTAACATTTACTGCAGAAAATTGGATTTGGCATCATTGCAGTCAATACGAGAATTTGTTCAAAGCTTTGAAAATTGTATGTAATAATTGTATTTTTCTTTTTTACTATCAACAATTTTCATAATTACTTATGCAGCAGAAAGCCGACTTGACATATTAATTAATAATGCTGGTGTTTTGTGTAAAGATAGGAGTGTCACTTCTGATGGTTTTGAATTGACACTTGGGGTCAATTTTTTAGGTAATTGAATTTAGTTTTAAACAAACTTTTTGTTTATTAAAACTGATGATAAATTGTTCAAACAAAATTTCACAGGACGATTTCTGTTGACTAATTTGCTTTTGAACAAAATGATAAATAATCCAGAACCCAGTCGGATAGTTAATTTGCTTTGCTTTGGTTACAAAGATGCCAGAATTGATTTTGATGACTTTAATTCTGAATTAAATTTTTCTGCAAAGAATGCTAGTAAAATAGCAACATATGCAAATGTACTTTTTACAGATTCTTTAGCCAAAAAACTAAAAGGTTACTAAAAATTGTTTTGATGATGTGAAATTTTTTAAAAGATATTTATTGAACCAATCTTTTGAATTGTTTTATCTTTAATAATTTTTAACTTAATATTATAAATACACCAGTCGAATTTGAATGCATTCCATGCTGTTTATATCTAGCTGAAATATATATTTTCTAGTGATGTTTATCTGGTAAACTCTGTTGAATCTCCCTTTCTCCTTGTTCCACACCCTCTGTTCCCAGCTTGGTGGCAAGGGGTATACTTTAATGAAAAGTAGCATAATTCTCATTATTATATTGCACCAATACAAAAGTTGACTTGCATTTATGTTGATCAGTTTTTTAATTCATTCTTATTTATAGGAAGTTCTGTTAATGTGTTTGCTGTAAATCCGGGACTTGCGGAAACAAGCTTAAGGCGGGAGTTTGGAAGTCACAAGTCTTATATATCGGGGTTCCTGTTAAAACCATTATTTGTTACGTTATTCAAAAGTGCCAGACAAGCAACCCAGACTGTAATATATTGTTCCCTTGACTCGTCATTAGGTGCACAGTCTTCCGGAAAGCTCTTCTGGTAAGTTTTCACAATTATTTTTAACACTGTTACCTCAATTTATATTGAATTTTTGGTTTCATTTATTAACTTTAAATGGCTTATAATTTCATTTAGTGATTGCGAAGAGGAATTTATAGGTTCTAAACGTTATAACGAAAAAATTTCAAATCGACTTTGGGCTACTGCCGAAGTTTGGACTCAATTGAAGAGTATAAACATGTTTAACACAAACAGTGACACAAATTTAAATAAAACATAACAGCTTTCAAAGTAGTGCTTTGTGTTTAAATTAAAAAAAAATATTAAAATCCAACTTATTATTAATTTGTTTTTACGTCTCTGTGTTGGATTTATTTTGATGGACTCAGGACTATAATAAAGTAATGAAACCGATGATACTCGTATGCACTGTAATATTAAGTAAATATTGAATTAAAAAACATTTCTGTAAAAGTGCAATTTATAAACCAAAAAATGCCAATTGTTACACGTTTATAATGAGTGCTTTGGCAAACAAAGACGACAACAAAGTTGGACTTGACTTAACAAACACTTTTTTAATTCCTGCCAAAGATTTTTATGCTGCCTCTGGTTTTGATTTATTGATCCTTTCTGTTTTTTGAAGCGGCATGCTGGCCTAGATTTTAAGATCACCTGGTCTTGTTCCGCAATATATGCATTGACCAAGTTCGAATATGACAAAAAGATGCCCGCCTGTCACTAGTGGCGGATCTAGACAAATTTGACAGAGGGGCCTAGATTTCAAAAATTATTTGACGATCGGTGGCGGAATTTTTGAAAAAGTTGACGACTGTTCAATTTCATACAATAAAAGTTTATGACCGTGGGGGTGATTTTCGATAATTTTTCAGTGTTCACGGGGAGGCCAACTTTTTGGCCAACTCAATGTCAATTTTTTTTTCACTTCAAAAAATTACTTTTCACGTTAAAACAACGCTAACCATAACATTCACAACAGGGGGCCGGTGTTCCCCCGGGCCCCATCCCATGATTATCCAAGCTTACCCGTGCCAATGTTTTTTTTATTTCCATTCATTGCATTGCTTTAGTAAAGTACTATGCATTGTACTGCATTAATCGTTCGCACCTCTGAGAGCTTTTCAAACAAACTAATAATTATAATAATACATGGTACTATTAACAACTAAAAAAAATGTCATATAGAAATTAGGTCTTAAAAGGGAGGGGTCTTAAATGGGAGAAAGCATATTTACAACCAAATAAAAAAAAGGTGCTCAAGATGTATACATTATTTTTTATTAGTAAGTGTACACTGCATTGTATTATATTCATACAATATATAAATTTAGAAAAACTATGTTGTATTGATAAACTCAAAAATTTAATTTATTTTGTGAGGAAATGAAGTGGAGATTGAACAACTGATGACTTTTTTCTAACATGTTTTGTTTGAATTTGACCATGAAAATTTTCCAAAAGTTCTGGAATGCCTTGAAATTCACGAGACAGTGCAAAATGAATCAATTGTTGAGTAGTTTTTGCAGCAGCAGTATAAGAAATCACTGGTTCAATTATTTCATCATTTCCATCTTTTTGTGGGTAATGGCCTAGTGGTTAAGGTCGCCTGCCGCTGTTTCGCAGTAACCGGGTTCGTATATGACAAAAAGATTCTCGCCTATCACATGCTTCCTGTGTGATGCATCGTTTAGCATGTATTTATATACGATGTTTGTGGCGTGTTGTTGAATCCTCTGAACTTTGGAAGAGTGTAATTGACCTTTAACCTTTTGTGGATCTTTTTTCAGGCTGAATATCCAAGTTATCTTCCTCTGTTTCAGCACAGGTTGGGACTTTGTCATCTACTGCAGCAAACTCTTCTAATGTCATGCCATTGAGGAGCTTGACTTCATTTGCGGCGTCTCTTTTTCTACTTCAATTTGTGCTACATCATCCGAAAATTATTGTTTACATATTCAATATTTTTTGCTTAGGAAGTTGAAATGGGGTTTAAAGAAAAATAAACGTTTCCCAATTACATTTGAAAACAAAAACTAAAAAAATTAAAACAAACATAAAACCAGAAAATGATTACCTTCGATGACATCAGTTGTCGATATCCTGAATCCACATTTCAAAAAACACTTGGAAAATTTTGCAAAAACCGTAAGTTTTACGTTTTAATGATAATTTTTGTGTTTTTTAAGGTCGTTGGTTGGGATTTGGAGGAGGTCGTAGATCGGGAGTGACGCTTAATTTGAAAACAATCCGTCAGAAACGGAACGGTCGGGAATGATAAAGAGTCGTAAATGAGGAGGTCGTTCGGGAGGAGTATTACTGTAATAATAACCACCACTGCCTATCTTACGCTTCGTGTGTGACTCACATACGCTGTTTGTGTGTTGTTGATTCCTCTGAGCCAAGGAAGAGTGTAGTAGATCTTGTATCCGTTTGAAACTTAAAATGATTAACGATGTACCGTTAGAAAAATCGAAAAACCATCTAACACTGAACATGTGATTTTATCAATAATATAAAAGTATATATATATATATATATATATATATATATATATATATATATATATATATATGGGTTCAGACTGTCGTATGTACAGTTATTAAAAAATATCACCGCATTTTCCGCATTGTTGCGCAATACGGAAAATAAAAATATATATACCTACATATATTGGATTAAGACTGTCAGAAAGGCAGTTATTGATAATAATCACAGCATATTCGGCGTTAGTTAACTTCCAATTTAACTTTTCGATTTTTCAAGCTTTTTTTCGGTATTCCTATACCATCTTCGGTGTTCAAATTGATATGTTGTGTTTGTGTCCAGATGCATGGTGAGTCTTCTTGATAACTTGGTCGTCATCATACCAATCTATTCAAAATTATGGTGCCCACATTCACCAATATTACATTTGAACAAATATATCAGATGGATATGATCCATTATCGATTCTTGTTTACTAGTGCAGTTGTTTTTCACCGAAAGAGATGACGTTCTTTGGTTTGGGTAGTATATTCGTAGTTTAATACTATCGCTTTTGTTGGTTGCTTGGACGTTATCTTTTATGATTCTTTTCATGATTTTTTCCTCCTGTTCGAAAGCAGTGGCGGATTAACCTTTTTGCCGCCTAGAGGCACACGTGGTTTGCCGCCCCAATTTTAAATTTTATAATGAATTTAGAAATTAAATTCATATAAACGCAATATTTTTAAAACATTTTTATTAAGTACATTCTTTAATAATATTCATGTAACGTAATATTATCAATTTTAAAAAATAAATTTTCTTTCATTGCAGTTTATAATAGTTATTTCAAAACTTTACGACGTGCCTTCCTGCGCGCTAATTCATCAATAACGAAATTAATGTCTAAATCTTGCAAAATTGTTTTTTCGATGCATTGAATTGCAAGATAATTTAACCTTTCTTCGGACATTGTCGAACGCAAATAGTTTTTAACGCGCTTTAAACAAGAAAAAGATCGCTCGGCCGAGCAGTTTGTAGCAGGAGTACAAGTGTACATCCGAAGTGCAATGTCTACATTTGAATATACACATTGCAAGTCGTTCAATCTTATCCATTTACACAAATCAATTGGAGTGTGTGGAACTGCACTTCGGTCTAAGGTAGCCAAATGAGACTTTAAATGCAACAGTTCAATATTTAAGGTGTCGTCTAGATCGTTTGGAAATAAAGATCTTAATCCATCCGCTGCAATCTCTAACTCACCCATTGACAATGTTTTGAACTGTACTATTGCTTTGAAGTTTTCATTAATTTCTACATAAGCGTTTCGTCTCTTGTTCATTTCAGAATTTAAGTTATCCACAATTACCAAAAATATGTTTACACGAAAATTTTCTCGAGTGGTAAATTCTGTTTTATTGTCAACTGATTCGTCGTAATGCCGTTTCCGTTTTCTTAATGGCGGTACCTTGTAGTCATCAACTAAAGACAGGACTTTTCCTTTTTTTCATAATCCTCAAATCTTTCTCTGAGTGATTCGAACAACGTTAAAAGTGAGTCGTAATTTTCGATTACAGTCGATAGATCAATGTCTACTTTTTGAAGTTTGACGTTAGACTTGTTCAGACATTCTAAAACAAAACCCCCACAATTCTACCATAATTCCGGTTTCAAGAAAACTCAAATTAGAAATAATTCCTCTAGCCTCAGCACGAGTTTCTGGTTTGAATCTTTTTCTAAAAATTGTAGTGATTCAATAACCTGATTTCATCCATATTTCAATGCTCTAACTGCGTCGTCGCGAGCAGACCACCGGGTAGTGGACTTATCAAATTAAGTAAAACTGTGTGTGGTTTTGGACAACTTCCCACCTGGCAGTAGAAGCACTGAAAAAGTTGTAAACATGTTGGATCAACCAAAAAAAATTGCAAGCTTCTGCACAGGATTCAGCTGCATTTGTGCCAACAAGGTTAAGTGAGTGAGCTGAGCATGGTATAAATGCAACTTGATGATTGACTTCCTTGATTTGCGCCTGAAGTCCTGAATACTTGCCAGCTATGTTTGAAGTGTTGTCGTAAGATTGTCCGCGACAGTTTTGAAAATCCAGGTTGTGTGATTGTAAAAAACAAATTACAGCGTTAAATATTTCTTGCGATTTGTGGTCAGTGTTTGGTAGAAACGCTGAAAACGCTTCGTAAGGCGTTCCGCTTTTTTGAACATATCTGATTACAACGGAAAGTTGATTAACTTTTGCTATGTCAGGCGTTGAATCAACAATTATTAAAAAATATTTGCTAATTTTGATTTGGTAGACGAGTTCGTCTTGTACAGCATTTGTTAATATTGCTACGAACTCTTCTACAGTTGTTGATGACAGATAAGATGTATTACCTTTGCCACGTTTGCCAAATCTTTCTATATGATGCGCCATAAAAGAATCAAATTTAGCAATAAGTTCAAGCAGCATCATGTAGTTCCCACTTTCAGAATTTCCAAATTTTTCAACGTGTCCACGCAAAGGTAGTCCTCTTGAAACCAATGTCTTTACAATTTCTACCACGCGAACAAGAGTCGATTTCCATTAATTTATCTCAGTTTCCAATTGATCATTTAACTGCGAGTTTATTTGACCTATAGCACGACCTCTCGTTTTGCAGGCATGTACGCAGTCTCTATGAGATAATGAATTTTCATGTTCCTTCAGCGCATTATAAGCATTCTTCCAATCATTAAAACCTTCTGATGTTAATTTTGTTTGTACATTCGATTTCTTTAAAAACAAAACACAAATTTCACAAAATACAGCTCCAGTGCTTTCTGAATAAACAAGCCATTCTCGCGACATTTTTTCTCCGTTAATAAGAGTATAGTCAAACATACTTTGTGTGAGGCTGCGTATTTTGTCATCACTGTACTTCTTTTTGGATTTACTAAAGTCCATATTTTCATTTCGCTTGAAGCCATATTTGGCCACAAAATCGCGCATCTCATTATTTACTTGCCATAAAGCAGGGTCATCAAATAAACGGAAACATTGCTCCACATTTTCTGAGAGACATTCATCAGACAATTTTGTTAATATCTCCATGGAGGCCCTGTACAAGAAAGATATTTATTTAGGTGAAGTAATTTAACCAAAATGTTTCATTAATTCTTATTTAGATTTTTAAAAAAGACAAACAAACCCATCATCATCTGAGACATTTGATTTATCATTTGTCTCTGTCTTAGATTCTTCAACCGCGAATGATCTCTCTTTGTTACATGCTAAACTGGTCCTATAGATAGACAGCAATATTATTTGTATGCGAAATTTTAGCCAAATCAATTTTTAAAAACAATATTTTCAAAGAAATGTCTTGCACTAATGAAAAACACATCGACTAACTTATCTTCAGTATCATTTCGTTCTTCCAATTGATCTCCACTTCCACTGACCGCCGACTGAAAAAACTTGTTGATTTTCTTCGTTCTATCCAAGTCCGTATTGTTTTTCAATTCTTTGTCTTTTCGCAATTTTGCATATTGACTCCCACTTAATCTTTTTTTACCATCGCTCATTTTAGCTCTTTTTATGAAACTACAAATATGGCCTTAACACGACAAGACAAGAAGGCGAATTTAAAAAAGGGTCTATCTAATTCAATGATCGAACCACATAATTAAAATTACATATATTGGAAAGAAAATATTATCGCCCACATATACTACGTACCTTTACTTTACTTATAAGTTGTACCTTTATCTTTAGATTAATAATTAACGTTTAGTAATCAAATAAATCATAATACAAGCTCATCAAACTCATTAACAAAAACTTTTGTAAAATAGTAAAGTAACTTTTTTTGATCGCTAGAAATTATTTAGTTTTACGTTTTTCATTGTTGCCGTTATGTTTGAGTTTGTTGGGTCATTATTAGTGAATAGTTAACATAATTAACTGCGTTCAAATTTTTGTAGCTGTGTACACAGTTATTGTGAAAAACGTGACCATGGAAAAAAAAGGTAATTGTACATATTGTTACAATTTAGCGCCACTTGTAGTCATCTCGGCTATATGTTCTGATACATGTATTTTAAATATATTATTAGAACGAACGGCAACTGTTAATCGATTTTTTAAAGTTTTAAATTATATAAACTTGAACACCATAATTTTTGAGTAAAGTATCAATTTCAATAATTATTTTTATTCAACTTGAACATTTTTAAATAGCTAGTTTTCAAAATTTGCCGCCCCCCAAAATTTGCCGCCCCAGGCCGGTGCCTGTTGTGCCACTGTTCGAAAGCGGTTGACATGTTTTTCTTATAATATATTACTATGTTATTTTTGTTACTATTGTTGGCTGCATTGTTGTTGTTGCTGATTTTTTGTTTTTTGCTTTCTATTATTTTCTGGACCGTGGAATTTTTATATCCATTATTAATGAGTAGTTTAGTGATTCTATCTAGTTCTGTTCTCCTGCTTTCTATATCAGAAGAGTGAGTGTTGGCTCGGTTTACAAAGGCAAAAATCTCTGGACATGTTTGACAATGATCATTATTGCTATTGCCTTTGTTTGTTGCTTTGGTGTATACTGAGGTTTTAAATTCATTTTGCACATTTTGTATTAGTACGTCTAGGAATGGTAGTTTATTGTCTATTGATTTTTCCATTGTAAACTTTCATTTTGACGAGTTTAGTCGTTGTAGAAGTTTTGCTATTTGATCATCATCTTCATATGTAACAAATATATCGTCAACATATCGGCAATATATATTAGGTTTTAGATCTGGTTCTTCTTTAAACAACAATTCTTCGATATATCCAACACAGAAGTTTGCTACACCGTCTATTTGCTGATATCGTGTGTTACTCGGGCCAACAACAGCTAAACAATTAAAGAGCTAATAAAAATGCTTATTACGGTGTGCGATCTCGTTACCATTTTTTAAAAGAAAAAAATTCCAAAACACAACGTGTTAATTTTTCTTATAGAGTTACCAAATATTTCAAATATAAGTTAATCAAATAATTTCAGTTTTTAACCCTTGTATATTGAATTTCAAAGTAAAATTGCATAGTTTTGTTAAACTTTTAAAAAAACTTTTAAAATACATTAAAAATGGAATGTTTAACATTGGAATGTTTTCCAAAGTTGTAAACCATAACTTTTTGTGTTGTTTAGGCCTTTGGAATAACATAATCCCAAAAAGGTTTTCTTATTTTTGGTCTCAGGGTAAAGGAATATTTCTTCGTTGTTATTTTGTATGGAAAATAATATTTTCTTGTTGTGGTTTTGACAGGAAAGAATGGTCTTTTTGTAGTTTTGTAGGGAAAAAATGGTCTTCTTGTTGTTGTTTTGACCGGGAAGATTGGTCTTCTCGAATTTATATTAGGGAAACAAGGTCGTTTCGTAGTTTTGTAGGTGAAAACAGGCCTCCGTGTAGTCCATTTTGTAAGAACAGGTTTTTTGGTCGTGATTTTGCGTGTAAAAAAAGGTTTTTTTGTTGTGGTGGTTTTTGGTATCAAAATAGTTATTTTTTGAGTCTCCATTAAAAAGGTTGTTTTCTCTGGTTCGTCTGTATGATTGTGATTTCTATTTCAATTTTAGTTGTTACTTTAGGTGCACCGATAGATGTCTTTTCCACTTCTGATGTTGGCATTTGGGTTGTGGTGGTAGGCCTTCTTGTATCTCTCACACAGGTGATAATTGCTGGTTGCCAAATTGTTCCATTAGGACAATTTTTTTCAAAGCAGTTTTGAAACTGGTCTTATTGTACAAACTTTTCTTCGTCATCATGGGCAAAATAATACTTACCCTGCTGTGCGTTCTCTACAGTGCATGGAATTTTGTTTACGCAGTTATATCTCGGGTAATTTTGCGAATTTTCTAAACCATTGCCTGGAAAATATATATTTTTTTAAATTTCTTTATAGTTATTATCTAGTGCATAAAAAATAAGTAAATAATGAACTGACTTGCTTGTATTATTCCAAACTTGAAAAATATCAGGATCACATATAAGATTTCGAGTCTGTGGGCTGACCTAGAAAAAATTTGCCATATTTCTCTTTAAATAAGTGGATGATAAAACAAAGTTAATAAAATTTCGTTGTAAGTTTGTTAGTTTGATAATATCATGGAATCAATGATAAGTAGGTTTTAGAAGACATTAAATTGTAGGTATTTGAAAAACGGTATCTGAATAAACATTGCCAGTGATAGCTTGAAGAAAATTTACTAAACATTAGTGACAATCAACCTGCATCATTTTCCTACAGTCAAGTCTTTAGAATCTAGTAATTTTAACTGTGATGGCATAAGCTTCTTTATATAGGCTTTCTTAATATCCTTCAATCATCAAAATTCAATTCTTGTAGACTCAAGTACCTACCTACAGTTTTCAACCCTATCTTGAAATATAAGATGAATAACGTTAATTAAAATGATTCACAAGTGGATGTTCGTAGAACGGTGAATACATTTTATTACATACAATAAATATTTATAAAAGAAATTATTTAGAATGCGACCAATTATAAAAAAAATTCTTTAGCAATTTAAAATTAAAAAAATTATTTTGAAAGGTTCTTCTATTCTAAAAAACTTAAAAACTAGTCAAGTCAATTAAAAATTTATCAACTGCCATAAATTATTCGCAATATATTAGTTTTTTATTTCCACAGTAAAGAACATATTGATTTTATTTTATTTGCATATGAAATAAATCAGACAATTTGTTACAATTTTTAAACTTAAACATTTTATTTCAAAGTTTAACAATGTTTTAAAATTTGATCGAAAAATAGTATAAAATAATAATGTAATATTTATTAATAATATTTATTTTGCGTTGGTATACATTAAAAAAAATTTAATTTAAAAAAATGTCAATTACGAAATGAATAGACGCGTCCAATTACACTTAAAATCAAGTTCATTGTACCGTTCGAATTTTCGACTTCAATAAAATTACTACTTGAAATTATTTATTAAAAATT
Source organism: Helobdella robusta (assembly GCF_000326865.2). NCBI lineage: Eukaryota > Metazoa > Annelida > Clitellata > Rhynchobdellida > Glossiphoniidae > Helobdella > Helobdella robusta. The sequence continues at coordinate 157,471 of NW_008705371.1, read as the reverse complement.
TGCGTTGGCAATAAAAATTGTCCCCCACTTTAAGCCAACAAGTGGATGGATTTAATCATCACTCTGAGCGTTATTTATTGCTTAATTTGTGGGAAGCTCGTTTATCATAGATACTCGTCACAATTGACGCAAGCAAATCAACATTTAACAATTCCTAAATAATTAATGTGTGTTGAAAAGTTAAATTGCAACGACGCTGAAATATTGTTTAGTATTTATGTTTTAAAAAATATAATTATGTATATGATAACCAACTTGTGCTATTATAATGACGGTTTAATATTTTTAAAAATGCTTGAGAATTTCGATAAATTTTATTTTAGACAGAAGAACAGAGTCCTCATTTATTTCATACTTTGATATACTAAGGTTGAGCAAAATTTTTTCCGGGTAAGAACTGCTCAAAATTTGTCAAAAGTTTCAAATGCTCATGCATGTTTTGATCCTTGACTTGTACTATCGATATCACACGACATACGCAGTTTTAAACCGACAGCATTCGAACCAGGCCATCGCGTAATAACAAAGTGAGACATGGAGCTTCTACCGGGAAAACTGATACATAAGATTTATATCACATCGAAATTAACGGAAAAAATTAACTTTTACTCAATAAAAATTTAATTGATACCTTTTTATCGATTTAAAAGTAATTAATGTAATCATATCAATCAGGTGGTCCAAGCGATGCAATCGAAATTCTTCTCGCTTTTTATTTTGCATGTATACAGCGCAATACATTAGATTCAATGCATTTTTAATGATTTATATCTAATGTGTCTATTAATCAATACATTCTCGCAAATAAATGTGTATAAGCGTGTATACTATGTGTATAAGCGAAAATACATGCATAGGTACAAATATACGCACAAAAAATATATATCCAAACTTAAGTTACAAATTTGAAAAAAATCCAAAATCCGGCCCAATTTTTGTCCAAACTCGGATTTGAAAAATAGCCGGATTTGATGAAATAACTGAATTTCCGCCAAAGCCGAATTTTTGCACAGTCCAGTTTGGATCTTGTTCGATTTATAGCACTTTTTGGATTATTTGTTTTTGAATTTAACCCCTAATTTTTTAGTGCAATTTATGATTTTTCTTTGTTCAGCTTTTTTAACCAGCTTTTTTTAAACTGTTTCTCCTGTTTCTTTTATGTGGGTTTAATTATTTTACTGGAGTTTTTTTGAGCATTTTAAACAATGCATACATTAAATACTAAATTTTCATTGATTGATTAATGGAAAATAAAATTCTTGACTCAACTGTTGTTAAAATAAATAGAAAAACTTGAAAAATATGAATTGAGAAACAGGCGGAATCGTTAACGTATGGCAATTTGTTATTAGTAGAGTTAATTAATAGTAGGTTAGAGTAGGGTGATTTTTAATTTTGCAGCATGTGTATAAAATGCCCTGCTGTCAAAAACAACGATAATTTTTATATTTCTAAAAAGCATGTGCCCAGGCTTTCACTTTAGTAAACAGTTGATTGATTGTTGGTTAATTTTATTTAGTTTAGAAAATAAATTAGAGTTTTTTATTTTTGGACTAAAGGATTTCTTGTTTGGTACATTATCTCATTATTTTATTCACTTCACTAGTTTAGGGTGCTTGTTATTTAAATGTTTTCAATAGTTTTATTCTTTGAATATTTATGTATATTTTTCTTTCTTTATTTATTTTTTCATTTTCTTTCAATTTCTTTATTTTTTGTGCTTCTTCGTGGGTGTTTTGCAGTTTTAGATTGAACCCAGTTAATTTTTTTTAAATTGGGCTGTATAAACCTAATTGATTGATTGATTGATTGATTGATTGATTGATTGATTGATTGATTGGTTGGTTGGTTGGTTGGTTGGTTGGTTGGTTGGTTGGTTGGTTGGTTGGTTGGTTGGTTGGTTGGTTGGTGTTGGTTGGTTGGTTGGTTGGCTGGCTGACTGACTGGCTGACTGACTGATTGATAGTGTACACTGGCTTTAATTGCTGACATTTGAAATATTTAAAATTATCATGGTCAACTTAACTTACCGCCACAAAATTTACTTTTAAAAATTTGTCGTGTATTATGCAGATGCTATTTAGTTTTGTGATAGTTTAAATTATGTTTTTAAGCAATAATTTTTCATTTCTCTTAATTTACATTACAACACATTTGAGACATGAACAAGTTTTATTAACTAAACTTAAACGTTTATTCAGGTATTCAAATAAACAATAAATTAAAAGTTATCCTAAATTAAAATTCAACAAGGTATTGATCAAAAAGTTAAAAAATATCATATTGAATGAATAAGGTGAAACGCGCTGAAATTGTTAATATACTTTTTCTTGTATAAGAAATAAATTGATAAAACAAATCCGACACAATCAAACGCATAAATCTAAGTTTATATATTAATATATTAATACATAAATTAAAATAAATATATATATATATATTTATATAATATACGCGATAGATAAAACAATGTCTGAATGATAATTTAAAATAAGTAATGTTTTCAAAAATAGACATCATCAGAATTTTTTTAAATGTGCAACTGCGCATTACAAATTCATTTCCATGCCAATGTTCTTTATTCAGTTGGCAGATCTTTGGCATCTGCTACATTTTCATTTTCTTCTTTATCATTTTCACCAATTTTTAACTTATCTTCTGTTTTGGTCTCCATGTTGTCAAGCTGCTTATTGCTCAGTTCCTCAACTTCAACGACATCAACTTTGTCACTATCAGCTTTGGCTTCAACTTTGACATCAAGAACTATGGCATCATCAACTTTGGTTTTGTTATTTTCTGTTTCATCATCTTTTTTTTCATCAACTTCGGTTTTGTCAACAATTGCCTCATCAGATTCTGATCCTTCAGTTTTTACCACATCAGATTCTGGTCCTTCAACTTTTTCCACATCAGTTTCTGGTTCTTCAACATTTTTCTCATCAGTTTTTGGTCCATCAACTTTTTCCTCATTAGTTTCTGGTTTTTCAGCTTCTTTTTCATCACTTTTTGTTTCTTCAATTTTTGGTTTTACGATGTTTTGTTCTTCAAATTCTGTTCTTTCAGTTTTTGTTTCATCAACTCTTATCTCAACATTTTTGTTTTTTTCATTTTCGTAGCCTTCTTTTTCTTCGGCTTTTGAAGTTTCAATGACTTGTTCTGCACTTTTTGTTTCATTTATTTCTTTGTCATCTCTTTCTTGGTCCTGATCCAATAGTTTTGTTTCTTCATCTTCGGCTTCATCAACTGTCTTATCATCATCACTTTTTTTATCATCATCATCACCATTTTTATCATCATCATCTTTTTTATCGCCATCCTCTTTTTTATCATCATCATCTTTTTTATCATCATCCCCTTTTTTATCATCATCTTTTTCACCATCAGTTTTTACGACTTGGTCATCATTTGACCCACTTTTCATTGATTCAGAATCGTCAACTTTTTCTTTTTTTTCATCTGCTGGATTTTTTTCTTTTGATTCATCGTTTTCTGTCGTTTTTTCAGCTGGTTCTGACACCCCCTGTTTGCCGCACGATGAACTTGTATCATCAGTTTGTAAATTTTTTGGTGCGGCAGTTTCAGTTTCATTTTTCAGCTGCATTTCCAATGTTGTTTTTGTCATGTTTTCAGATTTTGTAATCTGTTCACTAGAAGGTTTTACGGTTGAAAACTCTGTTAAAGAAACTGGCATAAATTGGGTTGTTGTATCGCTTGCCTGTTGATCACTGTCGCAACTTCCAGTTTGTGGTTCTGCTTTTTCTTTTGCATGATCACTAGATTCAACTTTTGCGCTTTTGTCATTTTTTATTTCTAATACACTTGTATTTTTTTCACTTTCCATTTCATTTTTTGGTTCAACGGTGTTTTCTGAGTCTTCAATGATTGTTTCTTTTGTATTTTTCTCCAATTCACTTCCATTCTCAGCAAAGATTGGTTCCGATGATTCAATATTTTTTGTTGAGGCTTTGGTCTCCGAAACTTCATTCTTTAGATTTTCATCATTTGTCGTTGTTATTTCGATGGTTGAGTCACATAAAGGTTTCATGTTAATATCGGTTGAAGTTCTTTCATCGCTAGGAATTAAAAACGTTCTGTCATCAAGCATTTCTTTACCGATCTCTGGCGTGGTATGTTGTGGTTTGCTCACAACTTCATCATGTTGAGGTTTACTCACATCTTTATCATGTTGGGGTTCACCCACATCTTCACCATGTTGAGGTTCACTCACAACTTCATCATGTTGAGGTTCACTCACAACTTCATCATGCTGTGGTTCACTCACAACTTCATCATGTTGTGGTTCACTTACAACTTCATCATGTTGGGGTTTGCTCACATCTTCATCATGTTGAGGTTTGCTCACATCTTCACCATGTTGAGGTTCACTCACAACTTCACCATGTTGACCCTCACTCACAACTTCAACTACAGTTTCCGGAATAGGAGAACCTTGGGATACATTGAATATTCATAACGAAAATTTTATCAGATTTGAAAATTATAAACGCAATAAAACAAACCATTTGATGAGAACGCCTTTATCAGGAAACAAACCAGCAAACCAAACGCAAAATTAAACTTCATTGCTTGAAATAACTTTTCTAAAAAAAAATAAATAATTAATATTTATTATTATTGAGCGATCAGTTTTAAAGATTGTTCAAAACTATATAACTATCGCAGCGTATGATGGTTTGTATTTATAGGGAGAGACTGCAGCACAAACAACACGCTCACATGGAATACATTTTTAGTTAATGAGAAAATAACCAGAAAAAGAGCAAAGGTTTTAGTTAGTTATTCTATTTAATCAAACCATAAATAAAAATTGAATTGAAGAAAACGATAAATAAAATTAACTGAGAGTGGCAATAGTTAAATAGAAATAAAATGATTTGACGTTTGAACGTAAATTAACATCTTCACTAACGACCAAGACGAACGAAAAGTAGAGTTGGTGCTCATTGAGATTCAGAGCAACATTTATACACTCGCATAATACACGATTCCAATGCAATAATGTATATATGAAATCAATTCAGTGAGAAAGTTGCTATGATATGCAGAATATAAATCATACAATTTTCAATGTAATTGAATTTGAAATTAAGTCAAAATTACAAATGTATTTTTGATAAGAACGAATTGTTTGCATATGTTGAACAGAGTTTGTTTTCAATTAAATTTATCTTCAGGTTGTAATTGTTTCGATAAGGATTTTCGTTTGACTGCGAGGTCGTTAATGATTCAATTTAAAAAAAATTTACTTTAAGTGACTTCAGAGCGTGTTAGTGCAAATGTTCATTGCATTTGAGGTCATTCGTTAAAAATTTAATAAAGACGCATGTCTGCATCTATCTCTGAAAGTTGAATAAAAAAAACTTTATTCGATTAAAAACAAATTATGCTGAAATGTGTCGGTTACAATTTTCCTCATGTATTCTTTCTTTCTTTCTTTCATTCATTTTTTTATTATTCATTTATTTATTCCATTCATTTACTTGTTGGCTTAAAAGTTTGTTTTGTTTGTGATTATGTTCACAATATTTTTCATTATTATTATTACGATCCTCTTTTCAATATTGTTGTTATAATGTTGATTGTTGTTGTGATGTTGATTGTTTGTTGGGATGTTGATTGTTGTTTTGATGTTGATTGTTTGTTGGGATGCTGATTGTTGTTGTGATGTTGATTATTTGTTGGGATGTTAATTGTTGTTGTGATGTTGATTGTTTGTTGGGATGTTAATTGTTTGTGGGATGTGATGTGTTGTTTAACTAGCAACACATAGCGTTTTTTATTAAATTAATTAAGATATTTAAAATAAACAAGGTGATTAATCAGATTCACTACAACAACACAGAGGTCTGATAAACTCGGTGAGGACTTTGATGAATTAGTGTTAACTGGAAAGTAAGAGAGTAGATAAGAGATGTGATTGATAATTTATTAGCAAGACATCGCTCGCTCGATTGCAAAGTTATTTATTATAACTCGATGAAGGACAAACATGCTGGTATGATATCGCGCATCATCAGTGGCTGATCTAGACAACTTTGACGAGGGGGGTGGGGGTGGGGTGAAAAATTTAAAAAATGTTTAAACTTTTACGGGGGGGCAAAATTTTCACGAGGGGGCAAAGGGTTTTTGCTTCTCACGTCCAATTTTGGCCGATTTTCTACTTGAAACTGTCTTTTTTCGGTCTTTTATTAAAAAACTGCTCACAATTTTATAAGATTTGATGTGATATTTTAATTATAGTATATGTAGTGTTTTTATAAGTTGATTCATGTATATTCATTACATTATATTACGCTGTTGGCTCTAATTTTATTTAAATTGATGTAAATCAAGTAAACTTCACTATAGCATTTGCAATAAAAATTAATAGTGATGAAGATGATAATGATGATGATGATTGTGGTGGTGGTAGCGATGATGGTGATCAATAAAACGACAGTCATGATGACGATGAAACAAAATGATGTCAACTCTAACCACATCATCACTCTCATCTTCTCTCTGAATAAATAATGATTTCAATGCAACCGACCCAACTCCGCATTAAAGCCTGTACAGACTTGTTCCAATCAATCCAATCACTTTAACTAGGTTCCATTTTTTTTATTACTGAACGTTAAACCGATATTTTTTTCGTTTAAAAATTTTAACTATTCTAACCAGTCTAATGATTACAAATATTTTTTAACATTTGATTGTATTTTTGACTCAAGCCAGACATTTTGTGTTCGTTTTTTAAATAAAATGTAACTATAAATCGATAATTAAGAATATTAATCAAATTAATATTTATATCTTCAATCTGGGATTTCATATTTTATTCGTATTTTGACTTTTTTTTAGATCAAATCTGTATAATAATAATAATTATAATTATTATTGGTGTGTTTGTAAGCGCCCTTGTAAAGATCTCAGAGGCGCTAACGGTTATTGCAGTACATTGCGTATCACTTTATTAAGGCAACGCAAAGAATGGAGAAAAAAAACATTAGTGCGGGAAAGCTTGGACAAAAAGCTGGTGTTTCAAACTTTTAAGAAATTGTATAACAGACAACGAACTCGAGATCACGATGGTCCCTAGGCAAACCATTCCAGATAGCAGGACTCATAACGGACCGATTATAGTTTAGCCAAACAGGTCGTCTATTTTTAAGTATAAGATCAGTTGGGAGACATATCTTGGTTCAGGCTTGAATGTTTGATTACTTGCCGTATGTTTGTATGCATGTGTGCATGTGTATGTATGTCTGCATGTCTATAAGTGTGTATGTTTGTGTTCAAGTATTTTTCTAAATAGAAAGGTTTTTTTATAAGTACGTTTATGTAATATAAAAATAAATATATAAATAATATGCCAGCGTTTTTCTGCGTGCTTTAATGTATAAATATTTGGTATATGTGCGTGCTTTGGATGTTTTTTTTTACGTCGGGATTTTTATGAATTTTTGCTTCATAAATAAATTAAATTCATCGGAATTGATTTTGGAGCGAGTTGTTTAATTTATTGCAATCAAATTCTATCTTTTTGTTAAAAGTCATTCAATTTGGCAATCGACATTTTTTAAAAAGTGTCTGATAACATGAATTTCAATAAATCTGCTTATCGTTTTGATGCCCGGTATTACTTATCGATGTCATTTTAATTTGGTCCTATGGGTGTGTCCTATATTTCTCTCTGTGTGTATGTATGTATGTGTGTGTATATCTGTGTGTGTATGTATGTATGTATGTATGTATATATATGTTATGTGTGTGTGTGTATGTATGTGTGTTTGTATATGTACGTGTGTGTGAGTGTAAATATTTATTGCTTGATAAAGATCAGTTCTGATGTTCATTTCTTGTTTTTTTAGGTTCATCACACACTTAACTACAAATACGTAAGTATCTTAATAAGTTATAATTTGTTTAAATTCATATATATTCAGATATCTAGAATTGCTTCTTGCATCCTACCTACCTGCCAACAAACTAACCCACTGATTAGCTAACTAACCAACCAACTTATTGATCAACCAAACAATTGATTAAATAATTTCTTTTTAAATTTTTGTAGTAAAAATTATTCATTCGTTCAATGGCATAAGTATCATTTATTTCTCAGTAGAAGTAGAGATATTTGGTAAGTGGGATAAAATGACATCAAAAAATAAATACAAAATTTTTTTATTCACATGCAACTTTAACGCTGTACGAATGATAGTGATGATTTAATTATTTAATTATTTATTTATTTATTGGTGTATGCAGTTTAAATATTTTTCAAACGCTTTCCTTGAAAAACTGGCAGAAAATTGTCATCTTAGATAAGTTTGTGTTATTGTTTGTAAAATAGTGTGTGCTGTACGATGCGGTACTTGCGCGTGCACATACAATGTGTATGCAAGTACGTCGTGTGGTGTGGATAGTGCAGCATTTGTGGCACGAAAGTTTAAGTATAAGTAAAGAATATATTTGTGAACGATATCTTTTCTGTATCCGATAGATGCACTGTTGTTGTTGTTGCCCCATTCTGGGGGACCCCTAGGGTCCCAATCAAGGCCGGAGCCAAACCGCCACTGCAATTGGGTTTCTCCAGAGGTCTATTGGTTGTAGTTTTGTGGTGTTTTGTGGTCAGCTAAACAGATGCGGTACATCATCTGTATGATTGTTGCAGAAAGGACAGATGTTGAGGTGCCCACTGTCGATTCTGTTTTTGTAGCTGTTTAGAAGAATACTATGGCCAGAACGGAGTTGGGCTAGGGTCCGTCTGATTGCCCTGGAAAGTGATTCTTCTGTTGGATCTATTTTTGGTGTAGGTGGAGGCCATCCGTCAAGCAACAACAACGGCGACTGATACGTCTCTGTGGCGGCTTTGATGGTGTTATTGTGAAATGTTTATAAAGCGGACTTCAAAGAATCGCTATTTATGGTTGTTGGTAGAACCGCATGGGTTGTTGAAGCCCATTTGGAGAGGAGGGTGGTCTTTATGTTGCGGTGCGGGTGTTGTTGCGTGATGATATGATGGCACGGGTGGCTAGGGTTATGGCATAGGAGTAGGAATTGTGATGCTATTAGCTCCGAATGCTGCCTTACCGTTAACATCTGACATTCTGAATGAAGGTGTCGTTCTTAAGCGATCACATGGCAACCTGTAATCATTCTGGGAGCGTTGAAGACGTGAGAAGCTTGAGTCTGATGTCAGTGATGCCCAGGCAGGACAGGCATACTCGATTGTTGAACGACCGATGGTTTTGTAGGTCTGTAAAAGAGTTTCCTTGTCCTGGCCATAAGTTGTACCACTTAGTGCCTTTAAAATATTATTCCTTATTGAGGCCTTGGATGCTGTTTCTTTATGGTGTTGTGAAAAGAACAGCATCGTATCTAACGTGAGGCCTAATATTTTTGGATTATGTTCGAGTGGTAGTAAATTGTTATTTATTTTTATTGCTGGATGATAGTAATACTGTGAAGTGTGTGTGGTGAAAAGGGTGACTGTGGACTTGGAGGTGGAAATCTCCAAGTTTCTGCTATTGAAGAAGTCGTAAAGCTTCGGAAGGTAGCAATTGAGCCGAAGTGTCAAATCATCTGCATTCGGACCTGCAGTGTAGATTGAAAAATCGTCTGCATAAGAGATAACCTTGACGTCTAGAGGAGGGCTTGGTATTTTGAAGACATAGTAGTTAAACAGAGTTGGTGACAATACAGAACCTTGAGGCACTCCTGAGCGGATGGTGCGTTGTTTTGAAAATTGTCGACGGAACTCTGTTGATGCAGAGCGTCCATGCAGATAGTTTGACAACCAGCGGACGATTGACCGTGGAAGCGATGATGACATGAGGTCGGAGATTAGGATGCGATGGTTAACGGTATCAAAGGCCTTTGTGAGGTCCAATGCTGTTAAGATTGTTCGGTGAGCTCGCCTCTTCTGATTTTGGTCGTTTGCGATATCGTTGACCATCGTGGTGAGAGCTGTTGTTGTAGAATAAAGTGGGCAAAAACCATGCTGATGGCTCGCTAAGGTTAGGTTATTCGAGATGATCGGCAGAATGCATTTTTCAAATACTTTAGCTGCCGGGCATAGAAGAGATATGGGACGGTATGATTTAGCGTCGTTAACTGGATTGCCGGGTTTTAGTAGGGGAGTGATTTTTGATTTCTTATAAATTTCAGTAATCCTACAGGTTCGTAGTGATTTGTTAGAAAAAAAATTCCCTTTGGGCCGAGGTGTTTTAGGTGAAATATTGTCAGGTTGTTTGGTCCTGTTGCCTTGGACGGTTTAGAAGTTTTAATAGCTTCTGTAACCTGATTGGGGGTTAGTGTAGGATAGTCGTCAAGCGGAAATTTCTTAACAGCTTTGTTGGTGATTCTATTTAGTTTGTTAGATGAATGTTTCGTAGCTGATGTAAAAATTTTATTGAATGAGTTGGCTATTTGCAGGTTGTTGGTTAGTGACCTGTTGTTGAAATTAATAGCGATGTTGGGGTATTGAGTTGGTTTGCCGCTAAGAGCTTTTATGGTGCTCCAGAGGCGCTTGGTGTTGGTTATTCTGTTGAAAGTGCCCAGTAACTCCTTCCAACGCGATTGTTTTAATTTGTTGATTTTGTGTTGAATTATTGTTGATGTGGTTGCTATGTCCTTAGATGTTGGATCTGTAGCTCTGATGTCATCCCGTCTTTTCATTAGGTCGGTGATTTTTTTCGATAGACCTGGAGTATATGAAATTCGTCTACCGGAAGGTATGTTGTGGTCACTTGCGTCCTGTAGAATACGACGAAACGATTTCTCGGCCGCTGATAGGTTGGGAGGGAAGACTTGATTGGAAAATCCGGCTTTCGTGAATCTTTCGTGAAACCATCCCAGTTAGCTTTCGCGAAATTTATGAATCTGATTTTTGGGGTTAATATGTTGAATTGTTGTTTGTAAGCTGATGTGAATGGGTAGATGATCTGATGAGAGTGAGGTCATCGTGGACCATTCCATGTTGATGATCAACGTATCAGAGGCGACAGATATATCTGGATAGATGCACTGTGATGTTATTTGCTGACGATACCAGTATTTTTTTGTCAGGTAAGAGAATTTTTTTTATTATTTTTTTGTCACGGAGATGAATAGCCAGCTTAGTTTGATTTATGATTGGTTTTTGTCCAATCGGCTGACAGTGAACATATCCAAGTCTTGTTATGTCATCTTTGATCCCTCGATAAAAAACGAACAAAGTGCCCCTGAGTGGCTTGGAGCTGATTATCCAGGGCATATCTCTTCCAAGGGTTCATTCGGTAAAATTTTTGGGAATTGTTATACAAAGTGATCTGAAATGGAATGAGCACATCGACATGATCGTCCACAGGCTGTACCGTGCGGTTGGGTTTCTGTTTAGAGTGAGAGACAGGTTGAATGTCAAGTCAATGATCTTACTTTATTATTCTTTTTTTTATCCACATTTGTTATATGGAAATGTATTTTGGAGATCCGCCAGTAAATATTGGATCAATAAAGTTTTAGTGATGCAAAAACGTTTTATGCGAATAATATTTTTTTTGAACTTTCGCGATCATAATGATGACGTGTTTCGTAACCATCAAATTCTTAGAATAGAACAATTACATAATTTTATTCTGCTGGTATTTGTTTATAAAATATTTATTAATAAAGATTATGAGCAGTTAAATTTTTTTGATAGGGTTCGGACAACTACCAGGCAACGTGGTCAATTGTTGTTAAAAAAATTTAAAACTTCCACCTACCAACGTAGCTGGATAATAAGGGGTCCAAAATTATGGAATGATTTGGCCATGGATGGTCAAACACATCTGTCTTTGAAGGGATTTAAGCTATGTGCAAATGACGCTGTGATGACATATGGGCGTGCTAATTGACTGTTTTAATGCGTTTTCGTGTATGAAAATAATGTATGGCCGTTCGGTGCGAGCGTTTAATGAGGGATCCTGTGTTTTGTTAGGTTGTTGTATGTTAATATGTTTGTGTCATAGGTTTGTTGTGTGTTTGCTCTGTGTGTATGTCTGAAGTTTAAATTTAATCATTTGAGAGTTTTTGCGTTTGAAATGATGACAAGGATATGAATCAACCAATTAATTAATTAATTAATTAATTATAGCCAGTTAAACAAAAACGTGAACGCAACGTGGTTGAGAACGTGTTAATTCATGGGTGTTTGTTTTGGGATTATTTCAATACATCGGTGTTGACTGGCTCATGTGTTAGATAAAAAGGTTTATTTTATATTTATTCAAAGTTTTGTTTAATTAATTAGTTTATTTATATCCTTATCGTTGCTTCAATAATCTTATTTTAAATTCATGGTTTATTACTGATTGATGCATAAGTACTTACGTATGTAAATGTGTTCGAGAAGTGTACATGTATGTGGTGTCTCTCTCTCTCTCTCTCTCTCTCTGTGTGTGTGATTCATTGTGGTTTCATTTTTTTCTCCGCCTCAATGTTAACCAGTTTTTTCGATTTACAACCTAACCTACAAAGCTGAAAAATTTTGTTTGAAAGGGGCCAGTTATTGGAGATGCCTATTATCCTGTTGACCTGCATTTCGGGGACGTGAGCGTTCAAAAGTCAGCCACCCCTGCCATCGCATTTCAGAAATTAAATTTATGGCGATTTTCCAATACACGCGTAGGTAGGTGCACATTTTCAGGTGCACACTCGCACGAAAAATGGACAGGTTTGTTTATTAACCAAATAACTCTATATCGCTAAAACTCACGTCACACTAAATAATAATTATTATTATTATTAACGGGGTTTAAAGTGGTTCAGAAAACTATGGTCTGTGTAAGAATCAATACTAATTAGATCTCCTAATATCCTATCTGTCCGAGTTTGGCTTTGAAGCTGTTGAGTGAATTTGCAGAGACTGCATCATCGCTTAGCTCGTTCCAGGCGTTGACCAATCTACTGCTGAAGAATCTGCTCTTTATTTTTCCATCCGAGTTTTTGAAAATCTTAAATCTGTGTCCTCGTAGTTTATCACTGTTTACTAGCCTGAAAAATCTCGAGTATGGTGTTGTTTCCCTATTCGTGATCAATTTATATGTTTGGATTAGATCTCCTCTACATCTTCTTTTTTCCAATGATGTCAAGTCGCATTTTTTCAATCTCTCATCGTATTTCATTTTTCCGATTCCTCTAATCATTCTTGTGTCTCTACGCTGTACTTTTTCCAAAACTTCCTTATCTTTCTGCATATATGGGCTCCATGCTTGAACACAGTACTCCAGATGAGGTCTACCAGGGTTTTGTACAGTTTCAGTTAATATGCTTCTCTCTGCTGACCATTGTTCTTCTTATAAATTCCAAGATCGTATTGGCTCTGGCCGCTGCAGCTGTACATTGTCTTGACGGTTTTGTGCTTTGATGAACAATGATTCCTAGATCCTTTTCTTCCTCTGTCGATCGTAGTTCTCTTTCACCAATTTTATATTCCTATCTAGCGTTCTTCCTCCATAAGTGCATGACTGCACATTTGTCAACGTTGAAAAGCATTTGCCAGTCCTTGGACCATTGGTACAGTCTTGTTAGGTCTTTTTGCAATATTTCTGCATCTTCATCGTGGTTGACTTTCTCACATAATTTGGTATCATCTGCAAACTTTGAAATCTTGGAGACTATTCCTTCGTCGATGTCGTTAATGTATATCACAAATAATAGCGGTCCTAATACCGATCCCTGAGGCACGCCACTTGTTACGTCTATCCATCTCGAGTTTATTCCTCCTATCTTTCAGCCAATTTTTTATCCATTGTAGCAGGTTTCCTTCTACCTCACATGCCTGTAACTTTTTGGATAACCTTTTATGTGGCACCTTGTCGAATGCTTTTGCAAAATCTAAATATATTACGTCTACCGAGTTATCCTGGTCTAGGTTAGCATAAACATCTTCAAAAAAATCCAATAGGTTAGATAGACAGGATCGTCCTTTCATAAAACCATGTTGGCTGTCATTGATTATGCAATTAGAATTTAAGTGCTCGACTATATTCCTCTTGATAATTTTTTCTAATACTTTACATATAATGCAAGTTAAACTAACTGGTCTGTAGTTGCTAGTTTCGCTTCTACGTCTTTTTTTGAACAATGGCGTGACGATAGCGTCCCTCTAATCCCTTGGTATATCTCCTGATCTTAAAGAGTCATTAAATATTTCGCACAGTGTGGCTCCTACTTCATGTCTTATTTCCTTTAAAAATGTTGGGTGCAGCTCATCTATTCCTGGAGTTTTATTCTCTTTGAGACTGCCTAGTATTTCGACAACCATCTCTTCTGTTATGTAAACACTTGTAAGCATCCTTTCTTGGCTTCCCCCAAGCAATTTTTTTGGCTCCTTTATGTTATTTGTATTTTCTTTTCTCAGCACCGATTCAAAGTAGTTATTGAGCATCTCAGCCATTTCTTTTTCTTCCGTTACAATGTTGCCATGATCAGTCTTCAGAGGCCCCACTTTATCTTTCCTATTTTGTTTGCTTCTCATGTAACTGAAAAAGCTTTTACTGTCTTTACTTATGTCCTCACTTAGCTTTTCTTCATATTCCTTTATTGCTTTCCTGTTTGTTGCCTTTGCTAGATTTCTCTTTCTGGTGTATTTATCCCTTGCTGCTTCTAACTCACATTTTGAGATATCTTTAGCATTTCTGAGATATCTCTGTCTTAACTCCTGCATCTTCTTCCATGCTTTAAATTTTGATCTTCTTGTTTTCTGTACATTTTTATTTATCTACAGTAGCTTTTTGTTGCTTCTCCGGATAGTCGGTATAGTTTCTTCAACAACTTTATTCATACAGGACACAAAAGTTTTCCATTTATTTTGCATTCCCAAATCTTTCAATCGCTCTGCCAAGTTCATCTCTATGATTTTATTTCTGACCTTGTCGTAGTTTGCTTTGAAATAATTGTAGCACTTTGAATAAGCCTCGTCTTCTTTTTTCCGCTCTAACACTGTGTTGAATCTAAGTATCCTATGATATATGTTTTGTTTATATGTTTTTCTTTTTTTAATAATTGTTACATTTTGAGAAAATTTAATTTAAATTGTTGTTGGAACACAGGTGAGGTGGGGGGGAGAAAAATTAATTGAAAGTTTAGATAATGGCCTTTAGTTTTAATAGTTTAATAGGGATGATTTCAATACAAATAAATTAAAATATTCCTTATAAAATCAATTTTTCAAAATGCAATTTCAACACTTTGACAACACTGATTGATGCTTTGACAAACAAATAGACGCACGCACGCACAAACAAGTAAAGTGGCACACATGCAGTCACTGGCAGATAAATATCTTATGAATAAATACATTCACCGATATACACATATATGAATAATATAATTTATTAATGAAATAGTTCTTTTATTTGTATATTCCCTGGTTTGTTTCTCGTCTTCATTCTGACTTCATAATTTAATGCTTTAAAAAATTTGAAAAACCCTGTACCGGAATCCGCGCTCATTAATTAACTTGAAAATAGTTTAACAATAAATGTTGATTAAAGGTTGCGGATGTTGACGTTGGTTCCAGGAGGAACCTTCACTTGAACCCTGACGGAACGTTCAACATCATCCACTGGTCGCTGCCCGGTCCCTCCGACTTCCTGCGATTGCTTACTTTCGAAGTTGGCCAGCACGTTGTCTCTAGAATAGTTTGTGTTAATTTTCTTCTTTTTAGTCTGTTTGACTGTTGTTGTTGTTGTTGTTGTTGTTGTTTTGAAGACTTTGTGATGAGCAGCATCGCCGCTATCTGGATCCTCTTCCCATTCCCCAACTTCAGTTGTTTCTGGCATTTCGGAAATTATTCTTTCTTTCTTTTTTCCACTCTTTTTTGGAATTTTAGAATGGCTTCTTATTGGTTCTGGGATGGTGTCATCTTGTGGCGAAGATGAGGTTTCATTTGTGGAGGCGGGTGAACGATACATTCCATCGTTTGTTGTCGTGGCAGTCCCTCCGTCAGCCCCATCATCCCCGTAGTCGTGCAGCAGACGAACATCCGGTTCATCTTCTCCTACTTGTGACTCGATTTGTGATTTCCGTGTCGTCGGTTCAAATTCTAGAGATCGGTGGAGGTAATGGTGATGATGTTTCGATGATGATGACGAAACGTTCAGGTTCCTGTGAAATAGTTCATTGTTTATAATACGTCCGTTTTTGTTATTATCAATCAATCAATCAATTAGCCTATAAAGCGCTATTTCCGCGATGTTCAACAGCGCTCTTTAATGAATTTTGAAAACAGATGGGTCTTGAGATCCGCTCTGAACTTCGCTAGTGATGGAAAAGAAGTCAGAGAAGTAGGTAGAGAGTTCCAGAGAAAAGGACCAGAAAAAGCAAAAGCAGATTTGACAAACGAGTGTTTAACACGAGTTAAGAAAAAGCGAGAAGAAGAAGACGATCATAAACCGGGGCGTTTAGGTTCAATTAATATATCTGATAAATACTTAGGAAATAATTTAGATTGAGACTTATACATGAACGTGCAAATTTTAAAAATTATTCTATATTTTATAGGTAGCCAGTGCAAGAGAACAAGATATGGAGATATATGAGAAAAGAAAGGGGCACGAGCAACTAGACGAGCAGCAGAGTTAAAAGCTTTACTTAAAGGATAGAGTATATAGTCAGGAAGACCATAGTAGAGCGAGTTACAATAATCAATCCTAGATAAGACTAACAAAGTAACAAGAAGGAGAAGAGTAGGATCATCAAGAAAAGGCAAAAGTTTTTTTATTCTACGTAGATGAAAGTAAGAGCTTCTACCAACAATATTAATCTGAGAAGAGAGAGACATAGTAGAATCAAAGATAAAACTTAGACTACGAAACTTATGAGAGACATCAAGAGTTTTAGAATCAGGTAAGATAATAGGAGGGATAGTAATGGAGTGTTTAGATTTATTAAAACAAATTAATTCAAACTTAGAAGGATTAAGTTTAAGACATATAGAGTCAGACCAAGCGATAATTGAAGAAAGACATAGAGATAAATTATGAAGAACACTATTGAGATTAGATGGAGGAAAAGAAGTATAAATGTAAGAATCATCAGCATATAGTTGACTAGAGAAAGAAAAGTTATTAATAATACGAGGTAGTTCAGAAGTATAGAGTATAAATAGAAGAGGGCCAAGAGTAAGATTACTATTGTCACTAGAGAGAAGGATATCATTGTGTATTTTAAGTAAAGAAGTTTCAGTACTGTGAGCAGGTCTGAAACCAGATTGAGATACAGGCAGCAAAGAGTTAAAGTCTAAATAGGATGACAGTTGATTAAAAACAACTTTTTCTATTATTTTAGAGATGAAAGTAATATTAGTTACAGGTCTATAATTAGATAAAGAGGTAGGATCTAGGGATTAGTTTTTAAGAATAGGAATAACAATAGAATTCTTATAAGAAGTAGGAAATTCAGAGTTGGAAAGATTATTACATTATAATCATTATTAATAATAAAAAAATATCAATAAGAGTGAAAGTATATATCAATAAAAATAGTGACTATTAAAACAACAAAAACATTCAAAAAATTATATTAACTATCATAAAATCACAACGCTTTTAATTTTGTAACATATTTAATTTGAATCCTAGAAATGAAACAGTTTGTCGGCGTTGTTGTTATTGGCTCTTTGGGCTTCAAGTGTTTAAAAAATGTCAAATTAGTTTTATACTTTTTTAAATCTAGTTGTGTTGTTGAGTTAATCGTGTTGTTGAGTTTATTGTGTTGTTGTGTTAATTGTGCTGTTGTGTTAATTGTGTTGCTGGGTTAATAGTTGTCGTGTAAATTTTGAAATATTTCAACGTTTGTTTCAAAAGATTATCCATTCATTGTTGTTAATAGTTATTTATTCTTACACAAATGTGCTTATAATCTACAAGTAACAGGGGAAATTTTTACAACGGTTGAGGCAAATGCAACTTACTTTACCTTTTATATCTTTCATTTCTTATCTCTTGCACGTTGTTGTTGTTGATGTAAGTTCCAATTGATTACCGTTTGTTTGAACAATGGAAAATTGTTTGTTAAGAAATATAATTTAAAAATTAACTCACGATTTTTGCAGTGCGAAATTGAGCAGCTTCTTTTTTTTCCGATCTTTTTCCTTGGTGTTGAAGTACCAGATAAGGAGGATGGTGCAGATGAGGAGAGCTCCTCCGAGGGCCAGAATGATGGGTCCTGGAATGCTGAGGGGGTCAAAGCCGACAGAAACACTGCCAGGCCAGTGCGCCACGATGGTCATCGTCATGCCGACGAAAATGATTCCGATGGAGAGAGTGATGAGGAGGATGGTGATTGGATGGCAGTGGGGAGGAGCGGAATTTTGTGTAATGCTTGCCAGGAAGCGAATGCGAATCAGGGCATCTTCTTTAGTTTCTTCCATCTTTGAAATCTTTTTAGACGTTGTTCAGGTTGATATAAGTGAATAAATAAATAATTATACGAGCAATTACGTAAAATTATTACTTTAAAATAATTTAAGAACCGGTTGGTTGTTATTGTCAATTGCAGTCATACAACACAAACGGCATACATATTTTTAATCATTGTTGCAACTCTAATGTATACCTACTCAAGTGCGTATGACATGCATATATATTATAGTTGAAATCTATACGCATATTTTATTATATATATATATATATATATATATATATAATATATATGAATATGAATTGAATTGAATTGAATTGAAAAATAATTTATTTGACCAAGAGCACGGGAGATCTAGATACAAATAGTATGTGCAGACCACCTTAACTAGAAGATGTTCAATGGAACATAAAATGATACAAAAGAAAAATATACAATGAAAGGCAAACAAAATTCA
>NW_008705371.1:120626-138571 GCF_000326865.2 Helobdella robusta | reverse complement strand
ACTATCTTTTGGTGTCCCCCAGGGATCTGTGTTAAGACCTCTGTTGTTTCTTATGTACACTGCTGATGTTTTTGATATTATTCAAAAATATGAGTTCAGCTCCCACGCCTTTGTTGATGATATTCAGTTATTGGTATCTTGTCAAAGGTCAAAATTTCATCAATCTGTATTGGCAATGATATCATGGAATTTTCCACATCTGTCCGTAGTCTTGGAGTAGTTATTGACTCAAACCTAAAGATGGATTTACATATTAATAGTTTAGTGAGAGTCTGCTCCAACCAATTGCGTTTATTACGCAATGTCAATAAATCACTAAACACGTCTGTTCTTCAAAGTTTGATTTCCTCTTTCGTTTTTTCTAGACTGGACTATTGCAATGGTCTTTTTTATGGTGTCATCAAAAGGTTTTTTTCAAAGCTTCAGTCAATACAGAATCGTGCGGCCAAGCTTGTTTTGGGTGGTTCGTGGTTCGATCATGTTACGCCTATTTTGAATAGGTTGCACTGGTTGAGGGTTGAGAAACGTGTTTTCTTCAAGTTAGCAGTTTTGATGTTTAAATGTGTCAATAATGCAGCACCTCCCTATCTAATTGATAGATTGAAATCATACAAATCTCATTTTTCAAAACACTCCTTCCGATCAACCGAGCGCAATTTATTTTTATCCCGACTACAAAGTTAGCGACGGGTTCCCGCAACTTTACGGTTCTTGGCCCGGTTGTTTGGAATGGTTTACCTCCTTACTTACGTGACCCTAACCTATCATATTTACAATTTTGAAGTCAGTTTAAAACGTCCGTCTTATTTGTCTATGATTCAGTAGCGCTTTTGAGTTTCAACAATTAAAAAGCGCTGTATATAATTTTCCGTAATAATAATGATAATTATATATATATATATACATATACTGGATACATATATATATATAATATATATATATTATATATATATATATATATATATATATCTATATATATATGCGTGTCTGTGTATGTGTGTGTTTTTGCGTGTTTGTTTGTGTGTGTTTTGTTTTATTTATCAATCTTCTGCGGTATACGTTTATATTTGTATGGGCCAGTTGTGTTGTGTGAATTTGCATTAATTTACAAATTATTCAACGCGTATGTTAACCGTAATCATATTTCAAAGCGAAGTAATTCAATGAGATGAGGCTTTCGAGATGGTTACATACATAAATCTCGAGAATTAATTATTATAATCTGATGAATAAATTATTATAATGTAATGAACAAATTATTATAATGTGGCGAATAAATGTTTACAATGTAAAGAATGGATTATTTTTCTTTTATTCAAAAGTCGATTGAATATCACTAAAGAGCACCCTGACGACATCTTTACAAAATTTATAGATTGTTGTCAAAAAATAATTTGCTATTACGTTCGAACGCAACGATGGAAGAGCAATTGAAGCCATCGTCGTTGAGATGGAACATCAGCTCAGCACGAACAACAACATGAAACATTTATAAACTCACACTTGTATTTTTCATTGTTTTAACACTAAGTTTAATAAAGTTTATGGTTTTGTTAACGATTCATTCAAAATAAAAGTTAAATTAAGATTGACAACTAAAATTACTCTCACATAAAAGCGAGAATAATTTAATAGCAAGCAGCACATGAACACTGGTAATGTTTAAATTCTTGATGTTGTCCGTGTGCAAATTTTTTACTATCAAGCACACAAATGTGAGGATGAATTTGTCGATGAAGGAAAGATATTTGTGCAGACAAAAATTTTCTTTAGCATTCTGATAAAATCTCATTGTGATGAAATGATCATGACGTTGGGGCTGTTTGTTAAACACTAATGATGTTAACATTAACACATCGATTCGCCATATAAAAATTGGATTTTTATTTTGTTTTATGTTTTATTAATTTATTTAAGCTTCTGTTAAAAAGCTATCCAAGTTACCGCGTTGGTAACAGCAAATATTATTTCGAATTTGATTCCATATCTTCCTCTTACAAACGCATATGCACACCATACACACACCATACACACATAAACAAAATCGAACGGTATTTTATTTATGTTGCATGATTGTCCGTCATAGTTTGTATTATATTGTATTTTGCTTTATTTTCCTTTTTAGATCATTCTATGTTTTACATGTGATACCTGTGAGAATTTAATTTTAAAAATAAAATGGATACACCTCACATGAGATCACCTATGCACACAAGCAGGAACGTACTTTTTTATGTACAGTACACAGTTCAGTCACAGTACAGTCACTGGCAGGCATACATATAAGCATACAGTCAAAAGCATGTACGTACGCATATGCATACGTACAATCAAACACTTGCTAGCACCAACCAAAGTTCAATGACAATCTTATCTTCACAACGAGATCATGACAATAAAAAGTTATGTTTACGCGAACACACTGGGTATGATTGAATGCGACAAATTATTTCAAACCATATAATCCGAAGTTTTTATTAATGATTGAAACATTTGTTTTTTAATTATTAAGCAAATTGTCTATTTTTGTATCATATCACAAAAAAACTTAGAAAAGTACTCTAACGTAAAGGCATAATGACACACATGGACACGTAGGCTTAGGCACACACGCATACACAGTACACACGAATACATACGCGCAAGTCGCACACATTATGCACAGAAAAAACTCAAATACCCGATTTACACGCTCTTAACATTTTGAATTTTTAAGAAAATTATTGATCTTTTTATTCCATTTTTTTTATCTCGGTTTAATCGTTGGTTACTATTGTCGTTATTTTACGCACACTGAGGTAAAGGGCTGTCCATGAAGGATGTCACTTTCGAGGTAGGAAAGAGGATCGACAAATTGGTGACCCCTTGTGAGAAGGCTATAAGTCAATAAGCTTATATGACGTTTCGTTTTGCACTTTTTCAATTTCTATCCTAAAAATATTATAGTTTATAAAATTTTATGTGTTCAGTATGCTTCGAAAGAGTCAATTTTTTTTATTTAATTCAAAAAGCTATGATAAATGTGTTTGCTTGATTTTAACGATATTATATCATTATCGAATATATTAGGCAGAGGTCGGTCCGGCCCCTCAAAAAACTCCGATTTCAGGTAAAAATTCCCAAGTCCGGGTTCCGAATTCCAAAAATTTTTTAACTTTTAAATCATAGTTTTTCTTTATTATCACTACTAAATAAAAAATTACTTTAAAAATCACTTTAAATTTGTCGATGTTTTTCTTAGTAAAATTACGTTATTTTTGTTTTACAACACACTGACAAATTTTCGGTATTAAAGACGATTGCATACCTCTACACATATTCATCTTCTTAAAAACACGATTTGACTGTCGCTCCTTCAATAACTTCGTGATGTGTATTTATTTGAATCTATTTCGAAAATTGACCAATAACTTAGAATAAAGATATTTATTCACAAACATTGTAGAAGTTTTCAACCGTCAGTGATTAATTACCCAGATGTATAATTTAACGCGAAATTAAATTTATTATAAAATAATAAAATAAAAGCATTAGATAAGAGATAATTCATCAATTAACTACAATCTAGAGCTAGAACATTTAATCAAATCTAACGCGGGTCAGTGTCTGCGCGACTTTAATCAATCACGGATTTTACAGGTTTAAGGAAAACAGACAGATGCTTATTTATTATACGAACGTAGCCTCTTCCCGGAATAACAGTTGATATAAATTGTCGAAAACGCTAAATTATTAAATGTTCAACAACTTTTTTTGCGAAAATGGAGCGCGTTGGTTGGCTATGAATTTGTAGCTTCAAAAAGTGAAAACAAAACAGGGGAAACTGCAAATCATTTCAAACATTAAATAATATCAGATGGATTTCTCGACAATTTCAGCGCACAACGAATCAACAAAGGAAATTAATTGTTGCAATAATTAAAAGCCATTGCATATTGTTGGATTGAGTTATGTACATTTGCAATTATTAATAAAGTAACAATAAATCAGTTAACAACGCAAAACTCGTCAATTTTTTTCTTCAATCAAATAACTACTGAACCATTTGACTGACAAACGAACGACACGACAGTTCATTGGCGATCAGACGAAAATGAACTACGATGATCTGAAGAGAGAAAATCTTTTTGATAAACTTCCAATGTGACTGTTGATGACATTCCTGATGTCGTCGTACTTGGGTAGTTCGTTGAGGTTGCCGAGGGCAGCAACTGAAGGTCTGCTGGTCAGCATCTTCCGAGCCACTCGTTGGACGTCAGCCTCTGTTATCTTCTCTGCATTAATAATCACGTTACATGTGATTACCTGGTTAATCATGTCCTCACAATTGTCATTCTAATCTTCATTACAATACTCTCTATAACTATGTAGCCAATAAAATATTAGGTACTAATGGTCGAAACATTAATATGCAACTAGATGTACGCTAGCGATAGATATAACAAATAACTTTTCAAACCATATATACATTGGAGTCTTTAACAGATTTTAGGGTATTTATAAAAGGACAACCATGAACCATTGATTTCGTTATTAAGTTCACATTTTGAAATCATCCACACGACAACAAAAACGTCAATTAGGAACTGTCACAAAAGAGTCACTATTTATAATTATTTACAACAAATGGTCATTATCAAAGCATGACCTCAAAATGTTGCAAATCAGTCGAATATAACAAAGGGTTACTAACGTATCAAGTCGCAGTAGTACTCAGATGGCATTCGTTTGCCATTGGAGAGGACTTGCCTGCCGACATCTTCAAAAACGACGGGTCTGGCCTCCAAGTTCATGAGTAACATGGACTGCAGTTGAGTCTTGGCTCTGTTCAGTTCATCAGGTGAGATGTCGTTCTGCGTGTTAACCAGTTCACGCAGGATCACATCTGTCAGCTCTTTCAACTGGTTCGTTGATGTGTTGCGTCATTGTGAGATGTTGATGAGTTGTCGTGGTATACATACAATACAGTTAACTATACTTCTTTGTGCCGTTTGAGATTATACAGAACGGCAGGAATGTGTGTTTATGAATTTAACAGTAATAGTTGCAAGAAGCTGTTTGACCAAATCACGCAATTGGTTTTAACAAATCAAACCATCAAAAGGATGAACGGGTCAATGAATTGATAAACTAACACTGGATGGATGTGAACTGGCATGTATGCAGAACAGACCTGAATCATTGTAGGCGTGGTTGAATGCCGTGGCATTGTGGATCCAGTGATGTCTGTATCGTTCGTTATAATGACATATCAAAATTCATTGTGCTAATGAAAAGCAGTGACGTTTTTCAAAAATCATGACAGAAAACACTGGAATGCTCTATCTACTGTTACAATATAAATCGAATGAATAGAATGAAAAGTGACAATAGAGCGGTGAAGATGTGGACCTGTTGAGTACGTTGAGGTAGAGTCTGGTGTACATTCCCTTGCCCGGTCCTCCAGCGGAGAACGACCCTCCACCCCCCATCAGCATGTTCAGCACGCACGTCGCTACGAAGTCTTCATTATTTGGCAATAGTAAAATTTGTTAATATATTTCTTTGAGAAGAACACTGACAGGCATACAACTATCAGCAACTCATCACGTTATTATTGTATCACCCATCATCCTCTGCAGATAACATGAATCAGAAGACAGGACAGAAATGATGGCGAACACTGGTAACGTTATGCAACTGTATCAAATTAGTTTTGCTGCAGCAAACAAACCAACAAATGTCAAGCAAGAAACAACTTCATTAATGTAGATGGTCAATGAAAAAGAAGACAACAGTCAACATTTAAAATCTGCTTGAACATTCTCTAGGAAAGTCAGATCCTAAAAAATGCAGAGATAGACATTAAGACAACAATAAAAGAATTAAAATAATAAAAATGAAATAATAAAACGATTACATTTCAATTGAGTGTAACTCAAAATGAACACCAAATAACGTAAGAACCAACCTTCATGTTTGTGGGAACAACTTTCCAGACCAACAACGAAATGAGCCAGTTCGGGCATGGGAGTGGGACCGAGGCTGACGTCTGACAGGTCCTTCACCACCTACATTACATTCAACAAAATAATCTCAACAGAATTATCAAGAAATTTACATCATTAACAGTCATTTCGTTTGAAACTGCTCAATCAAGTAATTTAGAAATACAAAGCAGACAAGCCCCAAATACATAAATAAATGATAAAAAAAAGTTTCTGACTGAAATGAAAAGAACGGCAGCTAACCTCCCTACTTCCTCCAGTATACTGGGCAACAGATAGATCCTTATTCTTTGGATGTGTGTTGACAACAGGGTCGCCTGTCCACGTGGGCTGCGAAGTGAAGTGTCTGCGAGCGAGAGCCACCAGTTCCTCATGGTCAACACCAACACCTGGCAGAAGTCAACATTTATTATTTTCATCTAATAAGGAACACCTGGATAGCTTGATGAGATGATTGAAGATGAACAAGTACCTGCAAGAACCATGCGCTCAGGAGTGTGATACTGATTGAAGTAGTTCAAGATCGTGCCTCGATCGATCTGGGACACATTCTCTGCAGGACACATCTTCGGAAGACCCAAGGTGTTGTTCACATAGGCTGCCTGTTAGTCAATTGTGCAAACAATCATGAGCTGCTAGAGTTTCTACAATTTACATTACTTCCATCATGTTATTTCTGTTCATGTTACCTCATTTAAACCATTGATCATCATCATAGACCACCAATCAATCCAACGAGGCATCCCTCATGGAACCACGCAGACAGAACAGAACAATCGACCTACAGAGTGGATGAGTTCGACGAGGAGAGGTTCAGGGTCAGGCCGCATGTTGATGGATTCAAGTTCAAACTCGATGGCCTGGCGAGCATACTCGATCTGTGGACAGGATGGAAGGAAGCATTAAGTGTCCACAAGTACAAACATTTCAAATCATTGCGACAAACAGCATTCATTTAGCAAAATTCATTAGCTTACAAAAAGCTTGTTCCATTTGTTGACAAATAGTTGAAAAATAAATATGGCAGAATAGTTACATTGCAATAAAAAATGTAAATAATGACAAGCCAGAATAACATGATGAACGTTGAGTTTATTTCCAGAGTAAACAATCAAAACTTTATAAAAGAATTCGTTCACATCTGCCTCACCAAACGAGCAACTGACCTCTTCATTTGTTATGCTGGGCTTGAGAGTGACTTGTGACAAGAGTTCGACCACATCAGGTAAGCCATCCGCCGATGCGGACACTGCATATATCAACGTATCCCTTGAATTAAGTAGATAAATTTTTATTACCTCAATACAAAGAAATGACCATTATTTAAATGAAATGTTCAAATCACATCTTCAAATAAACGTTGTCTCGTGCTGATAACAACATTGCATACAAAGATACTGCTTCACTTCTTGGTCCTAATCATACCAATCTATTGATGCTATTTATTTCAGGTTATAAAGGAAGAAGACAAAAATAATCAAATAAGGAAGCCAATTTTTTAGATTAACACAGTCTGTTTGAAACCGTAGCTGAATTGAATGAAATAATAAAATTAATAAAGCAAATTTATAGACCAGTATAAATACTGCTGCAATCATCAAAAAATTAATTTAGCAGTTGACAGATTGTAAAATGATCATCATTACACAATAAACATCAACAAGCATAAATTATATACATTTTAAATTAAAATGCGGGTGACTTGTGACTAAAAAATGGAATGCTGTACAATGGTGTAATAAGATGATTGGCAGTTTCTTTAAAGAAGAAAATACCTTGATCCTTGGCAATCACATATCCCTCCATGGTTCTCCAACGTTTGCAAGATGGCATCTTTGTTTGGAAATTTAGACGTCGACTGGCAAAAATTAAACATTATCTATTAAATTCAGTTTCGTTATCATGCAATGTGAATGCAGGTGTGTGCCCGCCTACGTGCATATATTATACAGAACCCACCATTCTATTGTAAAAGTTTGTCTTGCATAACATAACTTGCTTTAAAATCAAAATGTCTAGGTCTGCTTTGTACATAAAACAAATGAGTTCATTTGTTGTACAAAACATGCAAACAAACAAAAATCAAGGTATTACCATCTAATCTCTATAATCATGTTAGTCTAATAAACGTATGCGAAAATACAATATGAAGCAAAAACAAATGAAAATTGAAAAAAAAATTACAAACCGAGAAAGCAAGTTTTTCAAGGAAATGACTAGTCCCACTTTTGTGATGCACCTCATATCGTGATCCAGAGTCAATTAACACTAAAAAGAAACACAATTTCAATTGAAGGTTTAACATGATTCTCAATAACATAACATTTCAATAACCTCAAAATTCTCAATAACATTTGATTCTCAATAGATGATAACAAATAAAATAACATAATAAATATTTTGTTATTAATAAACAAAACTCCTAAAAAAAGATGTAATTTTATAAATATACTTTTAGAGATATCAAATTATAAAACATGTTGTTAAAAAAACAATTTTAAACAATATATAAAATAAACATTTTAAAAAATTTAATTTCTTTAATTGACAAAAATGATTTAAGATAAAATTTTTTTAAACAAAATTTGTCAAATGAGTTGTTAAATGAATAAGTAAATTAAAGTTCACCTCCAACTGTGCAAAACATGCCAAACTTTGCCTGAGTGGCCACCTGCAATCCGTTCTCAAGTTTCGTAACCTTGGTGTCATGCTGATCTGTTGTCGGTATCGCATACTGTGGATTAGCAAGCCATGGAATTGAATGTGTTAGGGGAATATTTGTTACTTTATCAACTGGATTTTGAGGATTGCTAGACAACAATGGATTTACAATTGAAGAAGAAAGATGTCTCCTGTTCAGAGAATAGGTTTGATTTGTGTACTTGTGCTGAAATCTACAGCAAATAAAATATCATTTATATAACTAAATTTTAAGGGAAAAAAAATATAAAAAATTAGTCTTAAGATAATATAAATTAGAAATTCTTTGTTAATAAATCTCCCAAATGATGAATGCTACTTATTATGAATGTCATATATTATTTGCAGCATTTTGCTGACATGATAAATGAAAACATAACTAATTCCATCATCATGGAGAGTACTTCAAAAATATTGACCCATGCTATGAAATCTATTTGTCCAATTTAACTACAACCAAATTAATGTGTAATCAACCACAAGCCTACATTGACATTACATGGAAAGCATTTTTACATTTTTAACAACTCAACAACTTCTAGTATCTACATCTGATATTTCAAATACAATCAAATAAAAAAATTTGTCAATTGAAACTCTTAATTTCAAAGCCATGAAATGGAGTTACTTTTTGCAGTTATTTCACTTGAACTTTTTGATCGATAATAGCTTTAATTATATTGTTTAAGAGACATAAGCTCACACTTTGTAAATTTTTAATTAGTTCTTCGGAGTTTGAATATGTAATTTTATTTGTATAAATTAATTCCACTCTAGTGAAATAAAATTATGAAAAGTGAAATAGCCATGTCTCATTTTATGTGTTATTTTAAATGATTGGCTAATGCCATAAAATAAATTATGCAGTAAATGCTCCTTATACTCTTTCATGAAAACCATTGGCCGTTTGATTCCAAAAACCATACGCAATCATTTGTCAGTTGGCTGCTTTCTATTTAAATTTAAATTTCTATTTAAAAAAAGCACTAGTGGCAGTGTTTCCACTGAATAAATTATTCAAATTTAATTGAAATCACATCAAAGTTATTAATAGGTAAAGCCCATAGCTGTCTGAATATTGCCACTTTACACATTAAAAATTTGCCATCTTTAGTGTCCAAATTTGATAAGCGTTTTTGTTGATACAGGTTATTTTACAGTTTTTATTTTCTAGTTGATTTGATAACAAATAAATAACTTACAAAGTTTGAAATCAATATTTTATTAAATTATTACTAATTTATTATTATGCTTACTATGAAAAATTCTTTATTGTTATATATCAATTTGAGATAACAAAATTTGGATGAGTTTTACAAAACATTGAAAATGAAATATAATGTAGTTGGGCCATTGCCATTACTCAATGACACTTTTACCACATTTCAGTAAAAGCCAAAAAGTATCCCTCTTTTTGGGATTTGGCTATGCAAGACTCTGAGACAAGGGGGTTTGCCTTTCAGGCTCATTTTTCAAGCAACGTGATGCTGATGGCACACTTTACAGTTTAACAAATTTTTAAATGACAATTTAACACAGGTGAAACCGGGAGTCTTGAAACTTATGTTAGGTCCTTTTATACTGTCACCTACTTTATGACGAGTAGTATAAATTACAACTGGGAGAAAATAATGGTAAAATTGGCAAAACCATTTCATCATCAGCCAGTGTTACAAAGTAATCCCCAACGTGCACAGGCATGCAGCAGCAGTTCCCTTCTTGGGTAAAACGTGAGATAGGTACTCCTATAGTATCCTCCATGTTTACAAACAATCATAATGTACTTTTAATAAATTAACTCCGCCTATTTACGATACCATAGGAGTACCAATCTCAAGTTTTACCCAAAAATTTGAGGGTGCAGTCAAAAAAATCTTCCTAACTTGAAAAATAATTGAAAGTTTTTATAAAAAATTCTTTTGTCATGAAATGCATTGAGGTACTTACTGCTAAAATTTGAAAAAATTGGAAATAGTCAGGCATGGACCGCAGTTTAGGTTGACAGAAAATGACCCTTTTGCCAATTTTTTTTAAACTAAACACAGCAGTATTTAATTATTTACTTACTGCAGATGTAGCCTGGTGTGTAATTAAAAAAAAGTTTTTAATTTTTTTTAGTCTTTGTTATTGCAGCTCTGACATACGCAGAACCACTTACAATGTTACAGATATATTATCTTTTATTATGTTCTTCGTACCTTAATCCATGCTAACCACTGGGCCATGAGACCCCTAATTAAATGTATTGTCTGTTAGAGTAAAGAAGAGATTTAACCATGATTACTTTAAAACTAATCTAAATAAAAAAAAATTAAAAAAATGATCTATAAGCAAAAAGTTGTTAAAAGAACCTTAAGTTTTTCTGTAATTTATAATTAAAAACAATCTTGATTCGATTTAAAGCGGCCATTTTAAAAACACTGGGAGCAACGCAGCGTAAAAGTTGAACTCGATTCTGAAAAGAAAAAAATTTCTTATGAAATAGTTAAGTATACAGAAATAATCAATCAATCAATCAATTACTTTATAAAGCGCTATTTCTGCGATGTTCAACAGTGCTCCTCAATAAATTTTGCAAACAATTGGGTCTTGAGATCCGCTCTGAACTTCTTAAGTGATTGAAAAAGTCAAAGAAGGAGGTAAAGAGTTCTAGAGAAAAGGGCTAGAAAAAACAAAAGCAGATTTAAGCAAGAGTCTTTAACACGAGTATGGAAGAAGTGAGAACAAGAAGGAAATAATTTATATGAAGACTTACATAAATGTGAAAATTTTAAAAATTATTCTATATTTTCTAGGTAGCCAGTGCAAGATATGAAGATATATGGGAAAAGAAAGGGGCACGAGCAACAAGACGAGTAGCAGAGTTAAAAGCTTTACTTAAAGGATAGAATGTAGAATCAGGAAGACCATAGTAGAGAGCGAGTTACAATAATCAATCCTAGGTAAAACTAAAGAAGTAACAAGAAGGAGAAGAGTAGGATCGTCAAGAAAAAGCAAAAGTTTTTATTCTACGACGATGAAAGTAGGAACTTCTAGCAACACTATTAATCTGAGAAAAAAGAGACATGCTAGAATCAAAGATAAAGCCTAGACTACGAAACTTGCTAGAAACATCAAGAGTTTGAGAATTGGGTATGATAATAGAAGGAATAGTAATAGAGTGTTAAGATTTATTAAAACAAATTATATATATAATTCAAATTTAGAATGATTAAGTTTAAGACACAGAGTCATACCAAGCGATTATTGAAGAAAGACAGAGATAGATATGAAAAACAACATAATTCACTTAGAATTCTAAGTATATGATTTAGAATATGTATTTTGTATCCTATATATACGGCGGCAATACTTTTTATACGTAAATTTGTTTTATTCGTACAAGGACATTCCATCGTATCTTGTTCTACGCATATTTATTTGTAAATTGAAAGAACGGAAAAGTTATGTCAAGTTTTAAGAAACGAACTAGGAATTAATAATAATCAGTGTTTAAGTGTATGGAATCGGAACAAATAACATTTTTTTCTTTTTGAAGCAGTAAAGTTATTGGAAGCTGTTAAGGTGTTTCCTCCGTATACAGTGACGGATCTAAGGGGGATCGGGGATGCAGGAATACATCTTCCACCAGACCTTGAAAAAAGTAAATGCTGAAGTTTCGGTGTAATATAATATCGAAGTAAACGGAAATTAGTATAAAAAACGTCCTCAACTAAAAATTTTGAAAACCACTTCCCCTCCGAAACAGGAATAAACTGGAATTTACGACGATTTTTAAAAGATCATCAACTTTAAAATCATTACCCACCGCAAAATTCTGGATCCACCGGCAAATATTATAACTTTAGTTCTTGGTTTTAAAAAGTTATCAATAATTGTGACGTATTAGAATAAGGTCTTCAACAGAAATGAAACCCAGCTGAGAAAAAAAATCAATTTACTTTTTTTAACCAAGGCGTCGTGTCCTACGCCGTGACTCCTTGATTGAAAGTTTTTCGACACCGACTCCAACCCCGGGTTCAGACTTTTTCAACTTTTGTTTTACAATTTTATTTAAAAAGTTACGACCAGCAGAGTTATTTTCAGTCCAAAATTCTTTAAATTCATATAGGAATTTCGTTCATTTGACTCCAATACACTGACGGTAATGCAGACTTAAGTGAAGTTTTTAAAGACTTTGTAACGGAGATTCTTGAAATTACTTTGATGTATAAGTGACAACAATTACACGTCTTATTTATAAAAACCATCTATTTGATTGATAAAATGTGTTGAATGTTAGTATTTGAAGAAATACTTTGACTAGAAAACAAATGATAAAATGTTTCTAACATTAGGATGACAAAAATTTAAAAACTTTAAATAATACCATCTGTTACAAAAAAATTAAGAGTCAAAAGTATTAACAATTATATTTATATGACAAAAATGTTAATTTTTTATTTGATTATAGACACTGGATATATCAAGTTAAAATTATTTTGATTACAAAATGATGTAATATCAACACGGCATATGTACGCTGTTAATGCAAATAATGACCAAGGAAGTAAAATTGGCCAGCACAGAGATTGAAATAACGAACCATGCAATCTATTTCGAAAGCAAGTACAAAGATTTCAGTAGTAGGCAGTCAGTGAAGATATTTAAATAAAAACTTCACAACCTTCGGGACGTAATGTTCAAAAATTCACATTCATGATGATGCTCTCTTCTAATCAATAAAATCATTCAAAACTACTTTCAGAAAACATTCATTCAAATCACATTACGGATCTCCGACAATGAACATTCAATTATAATCAGAGAGGACAAAAACAAACAATAAACATTCACTCCATTCAAATCCTGGGCCCAACAAAAAACATTCCTTTCATTCAAATCATAGGCAGGCCCCAACAGATGGCGGTGCGATCGGCTGATGTACTAACAAATGATAACTGGGTCGGATGCCACTTGCATTGGATCACTTTGTCTTTGTGCTCGGCTACAACCACACTTGGCAATTTTCCTGTCAATTCACCTAATGAAATATGTAAAAGTCACAAGCGTTGAACTAGCACAACAATGAACAACAAAGAGACACGAGAATTTCCATCTAAATTTTACTCAACTAGAAGAACAATGAATGATTTGACAGTAATCAGCTAAGATCATTCAGCCATGGTGATCCAGTGATTCGAAAACCTAAATATTAGCATTATGAGTAAATCAGATTATCGGTTTCAGCAGCTTAATTTTAAAAAGCTTTAGACGTGATATCGATACTAATTCGTTTTATGTGCATGTGACGCAATGCATAGAGTGCTGAAGAAATAACATATTATTATTATTATCATCGTTCATCAATGCAAGTAGTAGGAACGTTGATAAATAAGCTGCAGTAGAATATAAAAGCGTGTGAAGACACTGAATGAACAACCTGGGATATCAGTCATAAATTAGTGTGGTGATGAAAGATATATAGATTAATGACTAAATTAACAGTCGAAATCACTAAACCTACATAACAATATCTTTAAAAATATTTAATTTAGGCAAAAGGACAGTAATTAGATTCGAAGTCATAAAGTAACATGGTGCAACAACTGGTAATGTAAAATGGTGAGATAGTGCGGTGGCTGTGTTTGCAATGTAGTGAACGGGCTTGAATTGAAAGAAATCTCCGACCACCATGCACACTGTGCAACGCTGCCGATGATTTCTTCTGAGAATTACTGAAAAGTTTACCGAAAATCAATCAATCAATTATTGATTTCCGAACATGCCAAACGTCCCTGTAAAAAGTTTACCGAAAATAAAAAAATAATATAGAAACTAAAATTTTTAGGGAGATTAATGATATATTTAAAAATAATCTTAAAACATTCAAACCGTGCAAATCAGAGAGAACAATTTTTTGATCATACGAAGCTGTCAGGAGGTAATTTGCATTGTTGGAAAACCTGATTAATTGAGGATGTAATAATAAATATTATTTGATGATGTAAGATACAGGTGAAAATATAAATCACTACATACATTGAAAGTCAATAAATTACCGAGCGATGTAAATATAAAACTTTAGAAAAAAAGCTTGAAAATGGATAACAGTTGAGAAAGAAACGAAGTATGAGGCAACCTGACAGATCTGATTTCTGAATGATGAGGCCTGAAGACTTGCACGACTTTGTTGCCTCTGACATCCCACAGCATACAACTTGCGTCTTCATGGCCAGACGCCATTAATCGACCCGATGGATCCACACAGACTGATGCGAATGCACTTCCACCTGTGTTCATTATAATCATGGTATTGACGCCAACATTCTTCCACATTCATTTCATAAGTTCGTCGTCATCGCCATCTCTGCCAAAAACAGTGATTATCCTGCCTTTAACATGATTATTGCCACCCCTCTCCAATCATTTTTGATTTGAAAAATAAAACAAAATCTGATTATCCTAACTTCAATCTTATTTTAATTTATTAAAAAAATCATTTGAAAGCAAACTTCACACCAATAAATCAATTCATGTTAAGGAACACTTAACAAATTGTTTTATTAATTCTCCCATATCCAATTAGCCGGCAATTTCTTTTCCGATTTTTAGCAAGACCAACCAAATGATCACGGCACATTTGAGACCTCAAGACAATTTTATTATTTTTAACTTTGAAAAACATCTTTTGGCCCTAGCAGCTGTGACTGATAATGTTAGAAGAATCCGGAGAGCAATCGAAAGATTAAGAAATACTCCAACAAATTTTGATGAATAAATATACTGTAAAACATTTTATGGGTCGCTTTTGATGGATCAACAAAGTTCCCTGTAGCTTTTATTTTGTTCCAGTTCTTATCCGTTGATTCACCATCAGACGTTAGCGCTAATAGTAGAGACAAAGCAGATTGACTATCCAAATCATTTGATCAAAGTGTCAACCGAGACAAATTCAACGGGCATTTTGCTTCCATGTCTGCTAATCCGTCTCAAGTAAATCATTCAAATTAATCGTTCATAACAATAATTTAAAAAAAGTCATACTACCTCTAGAACATCCATCATTAACATGCGCAAATCGGCTCAAAATTTTAGGTGTCGCATTCACATCAACGTAAACTAAACTAAACGATCTAAACCTTATCTAAGCTATCTAAACCCAGCCGAACTTATTAAAATAAAATCTGGTCAAAACTAATTGAAAACTAACCTAAGCTTAATCTGAGCTGAACTAACTTAACTTAACCTAATTTAATCTCAAATAACCTAACAAAATGAATAAAATGAATGAACAAATGAATAAAATAATGAATAAAATGAATAAATAAACAAATTTATAAATACAAATAATAATAATAATAATAAATTTACAAATAAATAAACAAATTTATAAATTTACAAATTTATAAATTTACAATTTAACAAATGAATAAAATGAACAAATTTAGCACACGACCAAGCTACCTACCTTCAGCATTTATAACACAAATGGGTACGGATGTTCTCAAGTCCCACAACCGAGCTGTCTTGTCTTGCGAGCCACTCACGAACGTACAATTTCCCCATGAATACAGTGAATATATGTGCCCTGCATTTGAATAAAAAATTAAAAAAACATAATTGAAAAAATAGCTACGCCTAACTGACCAGTGTGTCCAGAGTAAACCCTAAAGTTTTGAGAGGTGTTGCAATCAGTGATGTGAATATGACAGTTTCCAGCCCCTCCACTGATCAGAAGACTGCCGCTCGACATATTCTGTTCTTTTATAAACGTCACATCTCTCACTGTACCATCGTGGATATTCAGTTCTGTGTCAGCACCTGGTCATCAAATGATATGATCGAATGTTCTAGCTATCATCACTTCAACACCATCAATTTGCAGATCAATAAGTTGCAAGAATGCTCAAGATTACAATTGCAAGTCAACATTAAATTCGATTCAGTAATTCTTGATTTTTGATAGAAACCCCTTTAGAGGCTTTTAATAACCAAATAAAGGATAATAATCTTTTTTTTTATTTTTATAGTGTAACATGTTCTTTCTTATCCTTCCCAACTGATACTTTTAAAAGTTTTTATCGGAGACAAAAATCGCAAATCTTTATAAACATATAAATTTCGATTTTAAAATCTTCACAAATTTCAAGTAAAATCTTTAAGTTTCTCTTTGTAAAAAAGTTAACACTCAGACACTTATAATTTCGGAGATTCTGCCTATGTAGCACACTGGCAAATCAACCAAAAAATTAAAAATGCTCACCTTACCATGTCCTGATCACCATTGGTTAATTTGGAGCTAACTTATATCATCTCCACATTTCTTAACCTTTCATAAACTATATTATTTAGTCATCTTTTAAACTCAGTCATCTTAATCACAATGACAACAAAGTCAAACTAAATAAGCCAGATAAAAACTTGTAAAGATGAAAATTTCAACATAATTTCAACAATTAAATTAACTAAGCAATCAATTATTGTCAATTACAAACCTACAATACAGAGTTCTTCAAAATTGAAACGATTGATCTTTATGCTCTTGTCATTGGAGCCAGTGACTATGAGGTCACCAGTACCATTGAACGATGCACAGTAGATGGAACCTTTGTGATGCCTTGTTCTCTCTACTAAAATGTCCGTCGCTTCAGTTACATGATCTTCTCTGTGCAAATGACCAAAAAATTAAAGTTGTGAAGTTGTGACGATTGGGATGATAATGATTGCGCGATTGAGATATGCCGCCTGTATGGTGATGATAATGATTGCGCGATTGAAATATGCCGCCTGTATATTTTGTGAAATTGTGATGATAATGATTGCGTCTTTGAGGCGTGCCGCCTATACATATCTATATATTTTACTAGTCATTCTATGCATGTATATTTTGTTATTTGATATGCTATATATGCGACGCTGCTGTGCTGTATCGCTTTTCTGAGTATAGGAAAAGAGTATAGATAGGAGTATAGAATTTTCTATAATATAGAAAGCGTTATGTAGATAGGGCGGTAAAAACATATAAAAGGCCGCGAGTTGAGATATAGAGAGGCTGGTCGTTTGTTATCTTAATTTTAGGTTTTGGTCTCTTGCTTGTCAGTTGTATTATTAATAGATTAATTTTGGACTTATCGTTTTGTTTTAATAAGGACAGAGGTTTGATTTGTATTATTTTGTTTGTTATTTTATTTCTTTTATTGAATAAAAGAAGNTGTACACTTGAAGTTTGGCTCGACTTAATTATTCTACCTAAAATAATGGATGTGAAGAAGACTG
>NW_008705371.1:115316-120157 GCF_000326865.2 Helobdella robusta | reverse complement strand
TCATTTAACTGGTATGAAGTCTCAGGTTCATCAACCGCGTATAGGTGCCGAGCGTGACAACGACTTTTGTCGTCGCGAATTGCTTCGACCTGACAGATTTGATGGCACCGGCTGTCTCAAAACTTTCTTAAAAAAGTTTGAGATATGTGCCAGGTACAATAATTGGAATCTCGTAGACATGGAAGCGTATTTGTCATGTTCGTTAACAGGTGAAGCTTCACAGGTTCTCTGGGATTTAACAGGTTTAGGTTACCAAGAGCTGGTATCTAAGCTAGAAGATCGTTTTGGAACAAGAGGTCATGAAGAGTCATACAGGTACGAATTACAGATTCTTCGTCGAAAACCTGGTGAGTCGTTACGAGAGTTGTCAATGGTTACTAAAAGACTCATGTCATTAGCCTATCCAGGAGAGCAGTCAAGATTAGCTACACATCTAGCTAGGGACTTTTTCTTGTCAGCCCTCGATAATGCTGAATTAGAATTAAAGGTTAGGGAAAAAGAACCAAAGAACATTGACGATGCTCTTAGATTCGCACAGCGTCTTGAAGTTTCAAAGATGGTGGTAGATTCATCTCACAGGTTTGACCCGCAGGTTAAAGATTTTCAAGCAGGAGCAGAAAACATGGAGTCAATGGTACGACAGATTGCGTTTCTTCAAAAGTCATTTGAAGAACTCAGAAATAAAAGAGTGCAGCCAACTGTATCCCGAGTTGAGCGAGAGAAAATTTGTTTTAATTGTAAGAAGCCAGGTCATCTTGCAGTCAAATGTCCTGAGAAGAATGAGACCTGCAAATCCCAAACTTATAGTCAAGTGAATTTCAAAGGTTGTTACAAATGTGGAAAGACAGGTCATTTTGTGAGGGAGTGCCCGCAAAAAGGAATGACAAGCAGCACAGTGGATCACGTGAACAAGTCAATTGAAAGCAACGATCGTGTCATGTATCTGCCAATCACGATTAATGGCAAAAGAAAATTAGGTTTACTTGATAGTGGCAGTAGTGTATCCATTGTTCCAACGTCTATGGTTGATGTCACAAAGATCAGACCGACGGAAAAAAGATTGAAAGCTGCCAACAACACAGAAATTCCAGTCAAAGGAGAAATGAAGTTGCAAATTAAAGTTGATGATTATTCCAAATCAGCGTTGGTATTGGTGTCTGATCATGTTTCAGAAATTGTTTTAGGTTTAGATTGGCTCAGGAACAATCATATCTCGTGGAAGTTTGGCGAAGAAAAAATCGCCGTGGGTAACAAAAATAGAACGATGAAATTAGTTATTAAACATTTTTCATGCAGGAAGCTTTGTCGTATTGAAGCTCACACAGAAGTGCGCATCCCTGCGCGGTCTGAATTAGACGTGCCAGCAAAGATGATTGTTCGCCAGCCGTCCAAGTTGGAATCGACCGAATTTATGTGTTCGGAAAACAGGCAAATAGAAACGGGTGTGTATGTAGCTAGAACGTTACTACCTATAAAATATGAAGGGCAGTGTGTTAGGATCTTGAATGTCAACGATCAACCAAGGGTGATAAACCGGGGAACGCGATTGTCAGATTTATCATCGGCTGTGGAAGCAAAGGAATCAGTTGATCGTCTAACATATGGAAGTCTAACAGAAGTAACAGGTATAGTTGATGGATTAGTAAAAGATATTCCTAAGGAAGCGAGAGAAAACTTGACTCGAATACTTATAAGTTTTTCAGACAGATTCAGCAGTGCGAGTGGAGAAATAGGCGCTGCGAAAGGAGTCTTCCATAAGATTGATACTCAGGATGCACGACCGGTAAAACAACAGCTGAGGCGACATCCTCCGGCGCATCAAAGGGTGATCGCGGAACAGGTTGACGAGATGCTTGAGCAGGACGTAATAGAACCAGCCCATGGTCCCTGGTCATCCAACGTCGTGTTAGTAAAAAAAAAAGACGGATCGTACCGATGCTGTATAAATTATAGGAAACTGAATTCGCTAACAGTTAAAGATGCGTACCCCTTGCCGAGAATTGACATGTGTTTGGATGCAATGTCAGGAGCGCAATGGTTTTCTACTCTGGATCTCAAATCGTCATATCATCAGATTGAAATGAACCCTGATGATAGGGATAAAACTGCGTTTATTTGTAATAAAGGAATGTTTAGGTTCAAACGGATGCCTTTTGGTTTATGCAATGCAGGGGCTACCTTTCAGAGATTGATGGACTTAGTGCTTTCGGATTTATGCCCCGATACATGTTTAGCGTATATTGACGATATCATAATATATTCTGATAACTTGCAGGATCATTTTTCTAGGTTGGAGCAGGTTTTTCTTAGACTGAGGAATGCGGGATTAAAATTAAAATTGGAAAAATGCGAGTTCCTCAAGAAAGCAGTCGTGTTTTTAGGTCATGTAATATCCGATCAAGGAATATCAACGGATCCAAACAAAACTGAAACTGTTCGAAATTGGCCAGCACCATCTTCATTGACAGAAGTAAGAGGATTTTTAGGATTGGCCGGTTATTATCGACGTTTTATTCTAGGATTTTCCAAGTTGGCCAAACCTTTGAATATTTTGTTTAGAAACAAGCAAAAATTTTGTTGGGGAGCAGAGCAGCAAAATGCTTTTGAAAGTTTAAAGTTAGCTTTAACTACTACGCCCGTGTTAGCAATGCCGAACGATGATGGAGCGTACGTGTTAGATACGGATGCATCGCAGCTAAGTATCGGAGCGGTGTTATCTCAGGTGCAGAATGGAAAAGAAAGAGTTATCGCCTACGCAAGCCGGACTCTCAGTCGAGCCGAAGAAAATTATTGCACAACACGCAAAGAATTACTAGCTGTAGTCTATTTCTTTAAATATTTTAAACAATATTTGTTGGGCAGGCATTTCACCGTCAGGACAGATCATGCACCGTTAACGTGGTTAAGAAACACACCAGACCCAATAGGGCAACAAGCAAGGTGGTTGGAACAGTTGGAAGAGTTTGACTTTGAAATTTTGCACAGAGCAGGCACTAGACATAATAATGCTGATGCTTTGTCCAGAAAGCCGTGCAAAAAGAAATGTTGTGAAACAACCGTACATGTGGTTAAACAGGTAAAAGAAGCGAACGATGTTTTGGACCTAAGAGAAACTCAAATTTCGGACGAGACTATCGGCACATTTATGAAATGGTTACAAGATAAAGCTCCTAAACCATCTTGGGACGATATTTCAGGAGAAGATGAAGTTTTCAAAACGCTATGGAATCAATGGGACCGTTTAGAAATTAAAGATGGATTAGTGTGTAGACGATTTGAAACGGCGGAAGGGGTGGAAATAGTATGGCAGGTGTTGGTGCCTACTGAAAAGATTAATTCTATTTTATTAATTTCACACACAGGTATGACAGGTGGACATGCCGGTATAGCAAAGTTGAAAGAAATCGTTCAACGCAGGTTCTATTGGCCAACGTGGAAGTCGGATGTGGAATCATTCGTAAAGAATTGTGAAAGATGTAGCCGATACTACCGTGGGAAACCACCTAGACGAGCGAAGATGAAGATAATGCTGTCGGGACTGCCATGGGAAAGAGTGGCGTTGGACATTACAGGCCCTCATCCGAAATCAAAAAAAGGGAATATTTTTATATTGACAGTTCTCGATCATTTCTCAAAGTGGGCTGAAGCGTTTCCATTGCGGAAGCATACAGCAATGTCAGTTGCCAGAATCTTGACTTCTGAGGTATTTCCTAGGTTTGGAATGCCATTACAGATACTTACCGATCAAGGTAGAGAATTTGAAAGTGGACTGTTTGCCTCGTTACTGCAGACATTGGGAATCAAAAGGTGCGAACGTCGCCTTATAATCCCTCTTCAAATGGTGCGATTGAAAGGTTCCACAGAACGTTAAATTCGATGCTGGCTAAAGTAGTGGAGGACTCTCAAACAGATTGGGATGAACAGTTACCACAGGTGATGGCTGCTTACCGGGCAAGTCTGCATTCCGCTACAGGTTTTACGCCAAACAGGTTGTTTCTAGGTAGGGAGAACGTGATGCCAGTAGATTTAATCTATCGACTCCCCAAACAGGTCGATAAAGCTGAATTTTATCCAGAATTTGTAAAGCAGGTTCATGACAAGTCATTGATGGCTCATCAACTGGCGCGCAGGCGGCTTAAAACATTAGCGATTTACAGGAAATCATTATACGATGTTAAAGTGAAGGAGTTAACTTTACGTCCTGGAGATAAAGTATGGTATTTATACCCTAGGTTGTGGAAAGGCAAGTCCCCAAAATGGGTGAGCCCGTATGTGGGTCCTTACGTGGTCGATCATTTGATCCCGCCGAGCAACGCAGCAATAAGAAAAACTGAACGATCGAGGCCATTCGTTGTTCACCTAAATAAATTGAAGTTGATGCATTAAATTTATGTTTACTTAACCTATTTTTTTTTGTTTAGATATGAAAATTTGTAAAACTTGTGGGAAGAATATGCTTGCAAGGAATGTTAAGAGACACACGGCTTCTTGCAAGAGGAACGAAGCGAGTAATCAACCGCAAGATGAAGAACTGATCTCATTGGGAAGAGCTATTCCCTACTGCGGCAACCAGTCTTCAAATAAAACTTTATTGTTTTTGCAGAGATCGTTTCCTACAATTTCGTCGGAGGAGATTAGAAAAGGATATGTGGTGGCGAGGGCGGCCATGAGCGAAATGCTGACAGAACTGGCGCCAGCATTTGCCCTCCATGGATGTATAAGTGAACCCAAAAGACGCAGAGAAAGAGCGGACCAGGCAAGGAAACTCGCCTATCAACTGATAACATTCCAAATGCCGGAGGTTGAGCCTGAAGACATCGCAGAAGACGATTCCATAGGTA